>NW_028248895.1:0-261955 GCF_964263255.1 Lissotriton vulgaris | reverse complement strand
CACTTTAAACATGCTAATTTTAGCTCTAACACTGATGATCCACCTACAAATGTGAACTGACGTTCAAAAATAAAACATTTGAAAACGGACCATTTTCCACATTTCTGAAGCATGTCGTAATGGGGGGGTGTTATCTCTTTTGTCGAAAATCAGCCGTTTTTGCTTGAACATTAAATGCCTCCAAATGGTATTTAATTAACTTCCCGGAGTGAAGAAACCCTTTTTGAGAACTCAGAGTGAGTAAATTGGCCATTTTCATGCACTTTTAACCATTCCATAAATCGTGTGTTTAGGGCCCCTGGAAGCATGAAAATCACTTTAAACATGCTAATTTTAGCTGTAACACTGATGATCCACCTACAAATGTGAACTGACGTTCAAAAATAAAACATTTGAAAACGGACCATTTTCCACATTTCTGAAGCATGATGTAATGGGGGGGTGTTATCTCTTTTGTCGAAAATCAGCCGTTTTTGATTGAACATTAAATGCCTCCAAATGGTATTTAATTAACTTCCCGGAGTGAAGAAACCCTTTTTGAGAACTCAGAGTGAGTAAATTGGCCATTTTCATGCACTTTTAACCATTCCATAAATCGTGTGTTTAGGGCCCCTGGAAGCATGAAAATCACTTTAAACATGCTAATTTTAGCTCTAACACTGATGATCCACCTACAAATGTGAACTGACGTTCAAAAATAAAACATTTGAAAACGGACCATTTTCCACATTTCTGAAGCATGACGTAATGGGGGGGTGTTATCTCTTTTGTCGAAAATCAGCCGTTTTTGCTTGAACATTAAATGCCTCCAAATGGTATTTAATTAACTTCCCGGGGTGAAGAAACCCTTTTTGAGAACTCAGAGTGAGTAAATTGGCCATTTTCATGCACTTTTAACCATTCCATAAATCTTGTGTTTAGGGCCCCTGGAAGCATGAAAATCACTTTAAACATGCTAATTTTAGCTCTAACACTGATGATCCACCTACAAATGTGAACTGACGTTCAAAAATAAAACATTCGAAAACGGACCATTCTCCACATTTCTGAAGCATGACGTAATGGGGGGGGTGTTATCTCTTTTGTCGAAAATCAGCCGTTTTTGCTTGAACATTAAATGCCTCCAAATGGTATTTAATTCACTTCCTGAGCACTTGGAAGCATGAAAATCACTTTAAACATGCTAATTTTAGCTCTAACACTGATGATCCACCTACAAATGTGAACTGACGTTCAAAAATAAAACATTTGAAAACGGACCATTTTCCACATTTCTGAAGCATGACTTAATGGGGGGGTGTTATCTCTTTTGTCGAAAATCAGCCATTTTTGCTTGAACATTAAATGCCTCCAAATGGTATTTAATTAACTTTCCGGGGTGAAGAAACCCTTTTTGAGAACTCAGAGTGAGTAAATTGGCCATTTTCATGCACTTTTAACCATTCCATAAATCTTGTGTTTAGGGCCCCTGGAAGCATGTAAATCACTTTAAACATGCTAATTTTAGCTGTAACACTGATGATCCACCTACAAATGTGAACTGACATTCAAAAATAAAACATTTGAAAACGGACCATTTTCCACATTTCTGAAGCATGACGTAATGGGGGGGTGTTATCTCTTTTGTCGAAAATCAGCCGTTTTTGCTTGAACATTAAATGCCTCCAAATGGTATTTAATTCACTTCCCGAGCCCCTGGAAGCATGAAAATCACTTTAAACATGCTAATTTTAGCTCTAACACTGATGATCCACATACAAATGTGAACTGACGTTCAAAAATAAAACAATTGAAAACGGACCATTTTCAACATTTCTGAAGCATGACGTAATGGGGGGGTGTTATCTTTTTGTTGAAAATCAGCCGTTTTTGCTTGAACATTAAATGCCTCCAAATGGTATTTAATTAACTTCCCGGGGTGAAGAAACCCTTTTTGAGAACTCAGAGTGAGTAAATTGGCCATTTTCATGCACTTTTAACCATTCCATAAATCTTGTGTTTAGGGCCCCTGGAAGCATGAAAATCACTTTAAACATGCTAATTTTAGCTCTAACACTGATGATCAACCTACAAATGTGATCTGACGTTCAAAAATAAAACATTTGAAAAGGGACCATTTTCCACATTTCTGAAGCATGACGTAATGGGGGGGTGTTATCTCTTTTGTCGAAAATCAGCCGTTTTTGCTTGAACATTAAATGCCTCCAAATGGTATTTAATTCACTTCCCGGGGTGAAGAAACCCTTTTTGAGAACTCAGAGTGAGTAAATTGGCCATTTTCATACACTTTTAACCATTCCATAAATCTTGTGTTTAGGGCCCCTGGAAGCATGAAAATCACTTTAAACATGCTAATTTTAGCTCTAACACTGATGATCCACCTACAAATGTGATCTGACGTTCAAAAATAAAACATTTGAAAAGGGACCATTTTTCACATTTCTGAAGCATGACGTAATGGGGGGGTGTTATCTCTTTTCTTGAAAATCAGCCGTTTTTGCTTGAACATTAAATGCCTCCAAATGGTATTTAATTGACTTCCCGGGGTGAAGAAACCCTTTTTGAGAACTCAGAGTGAGTAAATTGGCCATTTTCATGCACTTTTAACCATTCCATAAATCTTGTGTTTAGGGCCCCTGGAAGCATGTAAATCACTTTAAACATGCTAATTTTAGCTGTAACACTGATGATCCACCTACAAATGTGAACTGACATTCAAAAATAAAACATTTGAAAACGGACCATTTTCCACATTTCTGAAGCATGACGTAATGGGGGGGTGTTATCTCTTTTGTCGAAAATCAGCCGTTTTTGCTTGAACATTAAATGCCTCCAAATGGTATTTAATTCACTTCCCGAGCCCCTGGAAGCATGAAAATCACTTTAAACATGCTAATTTTAGCTCTAACACTGATGATCCACATACAAATGTGAACTGACGTTCAAAAATAAAACAATTGAAAACGGACCATTTTCAACATTTCTGAAGCATGACGTAATGGGGGGGTGTTATCTTTTTGTTGAAAATCAGCCGTTTTTGCTTGAACATTAAATGCCTCCAAATGGTATTTAATTAACTTCCCGGGGTGAAGAAACCCTTTTTGAGAACTCAGAGTGAGTAAATTGGCCATTTTCATGCACTTTTAACCATTCCATAAATCTTGTGTTTAGGGCCCCTGGAAGCATGAAAATCACTTTAAACATGCTAATTTTAGCTCTAACACTGATGATCAACCTACAAATGTGATCTGACGTTCAAAAATAAAACATTTGAAAAGGGACCATTTTCCACATTTCTGAAGCATGACGTAATGGGGGGGTGTTATCTCTTTTGTCGAAAATCAGCCGTTTTTGCTTGAACATTAAATGCCTCCAAATGGTATTTAATTCACTTCCCGGGGTGAAGAAACCCTTTTTGAGAACTCAGAGTGAGTAAATTGGCCATTTTCATACACTTTTAACCATTCCATAAATCTTGTGTTTAGGGCCCCTGGAAGCATGAAAATCACTTTAAACATGCTAATTTTAGCTCTAACACTGATGATCCACCTACAAATGTGATCTGACGTTCAAAAATAAAACATTTGAAAAGGGACCATTTTTCACATTTCTGAAGCATGACGTAATGGGGGGGTGTTATCTCTTTTCTTGAAAATCAGCCGTTTTTGCTTGAACATTAAATGCCTCCAAATGGTATTTAATTGACTTCCCGGGGTGAAGAAACCCTTTTTGAGAACTCAGAGTGAGTAAATTGGCCATTTTCATGCACTTTTAACCATTCCATAAATCTTGTGTTTAGGGCCCCTGGAAGCATGAAAATCACTTTAAACATGCTAATTTTAGCTCTAACACTGATGATCCACCTACAAATGTGAACTGACGTTAAAAAATAAAACATTTGAAAACGGACCATTTTCCACATTTCTGAAGCATGACGTAATGGGGGGGTGTTATCTCTTTTGTCGAAAATCAGCCGTTTTTGCTTGAACATTAAATGCCTCCAAATGGTATTTAATTAACTTCCCGGGGTGAAGAAACCCTTTTTGAGAACTCAGAGTGAGTAAATTGGCCATTTTCATGCACTTTTAACCATTCCATAAATCTTGTGTTTAGGGCCCCTGGAAGCATGAAAATCACTTTAAACATGCTAATTTTAGCTCTAACACTGATGATCCACCTACAAATGTGAACTGACGTTCAAAAATAAAACATTTGAAAACGGACCATTTTCCACATTTCTGAAGCATGACTAAATGGGGGGGTGTTATCTCTTTTGTCGAAAATCGGCCGTTTTTGCTTGAACATTAAATGCCTCCAAATGGTATTTAATTAACTTCCCGGGGTGAAGAAACCCTTTTTGAGAACTCAGAGTGAGTAAATTGGCCATTTTCATGCAGTTTTAACCATTCCATAAATCTTGTGTTTAGGTCCCCTGGAAGCATGAAAATCACTTTAAACATGCTAATTTTAGCTCTAACACTGATGATCCACCTACAAATGTGAACTGACGTTCAAAAATAAAAGATTTGAAAACGGACCATTTTCCACATTTCTGAAGCATGACGTAATGGGGGGGTGTTATCTCTTTTGTCGAAAATCAGCCGTTTTTGCTTGAACATTAAATGCCTCCAAATTGTATTTAATTAACTTCCCGGGGTGAAGAATTCCTTTTTGAGAACTCAGAGTGAGTAAATTGGCCATTTTCATGCACTTTTAACCATTCCATAAATCTTGTGTTTAGGGCCCCTGGAAGCATGAAAATCACTTTAAACATGCTAATTTTAGCTCTAACACTGATGATCCACCTACAAATGTGAACTGACGTTCAAAAATAAAACATTCGAAAACGGACCATTCTCCACATTTCTGAAGCATGACGTAATGGGGGGGTGTTATCTCTTTTGTCGAAAATCAGCCGTTTTTGCTTGAACATTAAATGCCTCCAAATGTATTTAATTCACTTCCCGAGCCCCTGGACGCATGAAAATCACTTTAAACATGCTAATTTTAGCTCTAACACTGATGATCCACGTACAAATGTGAACTGACGTTCAAAAATAAAACATTTGAAAACGGACCATTTTCCACATTTCTGAAGCATGTCGTAATGGGGGGGTGTTATCTCTATTGTCGAAAATCAGCCGTTTTTGCTTGAACATTAAATTCCTCCAAATGGTATTTAATTAACTTCCCGGGGTGAAGAAACCCTTTTTGAGAACTCAGAGTGAGTAAATTGGCCATTTTCATGCACTTTTAACATTCCATAAATCTTGTGTTTAGGGCCCCTGGAAGCATGAAAATCACTTTAAACATGCTAATTTTAGCTCTAATACTGATGATGATGATCCACCTACAAATGTGAACTGACGTTCAAAAATAAAACATTTGAAAACGGACCATTCTCCACATTTCTGAAGCATGACGTAATGGGGGGGTGTTATCTCTTTTGTCGAAAATCAGCCGTTTTTGCTTGAACATTAAATGCCTCCAAATGGAATTTAATTAAATTCCCGGGGTGAAGAAACCCTTTTTGAGAACTCAGAGTGAGTAAATTGGCCATTTTCATGCACTTTTAACCATTCCATAAATCTTGTGTTTAGGGCCCCTGGAAGCATGAAAATCACTTTAAACATGCTAATTTGAGCTCTAACACTGATGATCCACCTACAAATGTGAACTGACGTTCAAAAATAAAACATTTGAAAACGGACCATTCTCCACATTTCTGAAGCATGACGTAAAGGGGGGGTGTTATCTCTTTTGTTGAAAATCAGCCGTTTTTGCTTGATCATTAAATGCCTCCAAATGGTATTTAATTCACTTTCCGAGCCCCTGGAAGCATGAAAATCACTTTAAACATGCTAATTTTAGCTCTAACACTGATGATCCACCTACAAATGTGAACTGACGTTCAAAAATAAAACATATGAAAACGGACCATTTTCCACATTTCTGAAGCATGACATAATGGGGGGGGTGTTATCTTTTTGTTGAAAATCAGCCGTTTTTGCTTGAACATTAAATGCCTCCAAATGGTATTTAATTAACTTCCCGGGGTGAAGAAACCCTTTTTGAGAACTCAGAGTGAGTAAATTGGCCATTTTCATGCACTTTTAACCATTCCATAAATCTTGTGTTTAGGGCCCCTGGAAGCATGAAAATCACTTTAAACATGCTAATTTTAGCTCTAACACTGATGATCAACCTACAAATGTGATCTGACGTTCAAAAATAAAACATTTGAAAAGGGACCATTTTCCACATTTCTGAAGCATGACGTAATGGGGGGGTGTTATCTCTTTTGTCGAAAATCAGCCGTTTTTGCTTGAACATTAAATGCCTCCAAATGGTATTTAATTCACTTCCCGGGGTGAAGAAACCCTTTTTGAGAACTCAGAGTGAGTAAATTGGCCATTTTCATACACTTTTAACCATTCCATAAATCTTGTGTTTAGGGCCCCTGGAAGCATGAAAATCACTTTAAACATGCTAATTTTAGCTCTAACACTGATGATCCACCTACAAATGTGATCTGACGTTCAAAAATAAAACATTTGAAAAGGGACCATTTTTCACATTTCTGAAGCATGACGTAATGGGGGGGTGTTATCTCTTTTCTTGAAAATCAGCCGTTTTTGCTTGAACATTAAATGCCTCCAAATGGTATTTAATTGACTTCCCGGGGTGAAGAAACCCTTTTTGAGAACTCAGAGTGAGTAAATTGGCCATTTTCATGCACTTTTAACCATTCCATAAATCTTGTGTTTAGGGCCCCTGGAAGCATGAAAATCACTTTAAACATGCTAATTTTAGCTCTAACACTGATGATCCACCTACAAATGTGAACTGACGTTAAAAAATAAAACATTTGAAAACGGACCATTTTCCACATTTCTGAAGCATGACGTAATGGGGGGGTGTTATCTCTTTTGTCGAAAATCAGCCGTTTTTGCTTGAACATTAAATGCCTCCAAATGGTATTTAATTAACTTCCCGGGGTGAAGAAACCCTTTTTGAGAACTCAGAGTGAGTAAATTGGCCATTTTCATGCACTTTTAACCATTCCATAAATCTTGTGTTTAGGGCCCCTGGAAGCATGAAAATCACTTTAAACATGCTAATTTTAGCTCTAACACTGATGATCCACCTACAAATGTGAACTGACGTTCAAAAATAAAACATTTGAAAACGGACCATTTTCCACATTTCTGAAGCATGACTAAATGGGGGGGTGTTATCTCTTTTGTCGAAAATCGGCCGTTTTTGCTTGAACATTAAATGCCTCCAAATGGTATTTAATTAACTTCCCGGGGTGAAGAAACCCTTTTTGAGAACTCAGAGTGAGTAAATTGGCCATTTTCATGCAGTTTTAACCATTCCATAAATCTTGTGTTTAGGTCCCCTGGAAGCATGAAAATCACTTTAAACATGCTAATTTTAGCTCTAACACTGATGATCCACCTACAAATGTGAACTGACGTTCAAAAATAAAAGATTTGAAAACGGACCATTTTCCACATTTCTGAAGCATGACGTAATGGGGGGGTGTTATCTCTTTTGTCGAAAATCAGCCGTTTTTGCTTGAACATTAAATGCCTCCAAATTGTATTTAATTAACTTCCCGGGGTGAAGAATTCCTTTTTGAGAACTCAGAGTGAGTAAATTGGCCATTTTCATGCACTTTTAACCATTCCATAAATCTTGTGTTTAGGGCCCCTGGAAGCATGAAAATCACTTTAAACATGCTAATTTTAGCTCTAACACTGATGATCCACCTACAAATGTGAACTGACGTTCAAAAATAAAACATTCGAAAACGGACCATTCTCCACATTTCTGAAGCATGACGTAATGGGGGGGTGTTATCTCTTTTGTCGAAAATCAGCCGTTTTTGCTTGAACATTAAATGCCTCCAAATGTATTTAATTCACTTCCCGAGCCCCTGGACGCATGAAAATCACTTTAAACATGCTAATTTTAGCTCTAACACTGATGATCCACGTACAAATGTGAACTGACGTTCAAAAATAAAACATTTGAAAACGGACCATTTTCCACATTTCTGAAGCATGTCGTAATGGGGGGGTGTTATCTCTATTGTCGAAAATCAGCCGTTTTTGCTTGAACATTAAATTCCTCCAAATGGTATTTAATTAACTTCCCGGGGTGAAGAAACCCTTTTTGAGAACTCAGAGTGAGTAAATTGGCCATTTTCATGCACTTTTAACATTCCATAAATCTTGTGTTTAGGGCCCCTGGAAGCATGAAAATCACTTTAAACATGCTAATTTTAGCTCTAATACTGATGATGATGATCCACCTACAAATGTGAACTGACGTTCAAAAATAAAACATTTGAAAACGGACCATTCTCCACATTTCTGAAGCATGACGTAATGGGGGGGTGTTATCTCTTTTGTCGAAAATCAGCCGTTTTTGCTTGAACATTAAATGCCTCCAAATGGAATTTAATTAAATTCCCGGGGTGAAGAAACCCTTTTTGAGAACTCAGAGTGAGTAAATTGGCCATTTTCATGCACTTTTAACCATTCCATAAATCTTGTGTTTAGGGCCCCTGGAAGCATGAAAATCACTTTAAACATGCTAATTTGAGCTCTAACACTGATGATCCACCTACAAATGTGAACTGACGTTCAAAAATAAAACATTTGAAAACGGACCATTCTCCACATTTCTGAAGCATGACGTAAAGGGGGGGTGTTATCTCTTTTGTTGAAAATCAGCCGTTTTTGCTTGATCATTAAATGCCTCCAAATGGTATTTAATTCACTTTCCGAGCCCCTGGAAGCATGAAAATCACTTTAAACATGCTAATTTTAGCTCTAACACTGATGATCCACCTACAAATGTGAACTGACGTTCAAAAATAAAACATATGAAAACGGACCATTTTCCACATTTCTGAAGCATGACATAATGGGGGGGGTGTTATCTCTTTTGTCGAAAATCAGCCGTTTTTGCTTGAACATTAAATGCCTCCAAATGGTATTTAATTAACTTCCCGGGGTGAAGAAACCCTTTTTGAGAACTCAGAGTGAGTAAATTGGCCATTTTCATGCACTTTTAACCATTCCATAAATCTTGTGTTTAGGGCCCCTGGAAGCATGAAAATCACTTTAAACATGCTAATTTTAGCTCTAACACTGATGATCCACCTACAAATGTGAACTGACGTTCAAAAATAAAACATTTGAAAACGGACCATTTTCCACATTTCTGAAGCATGACGTAATGGGGGGTGTTATCTCTTTTGTCGAAAATCAGCTGTTTTTGCTTGAACATTAAATGCCTCCAAATGGTATTTAATTAACTTCCCGGGGTGAAGAAACCCTTTTTGAGAACTCAGAGTGAGTAAATTGGCCATTTTCATGCACTTTTAACCATTCCATAAATCTTGTGTTTAGGGCCCCTGGAAGCATGAAAATCACTTTAAACATGCTAATTTTAGCTCTAACACTGATGATCCACCTACAAATGTGAACTGACGTTCAAAAATAAAACATTCGAAAACGGACCATTCTCCACATTTCTGAAGCATGACGTAATGGGGGGGTGTTATCTCTTTTGTCGAAAATCAGCCGTTTTTGCTTGAACATTAAATGCCTCCAAATGGTATTTAATTCACTTCCCGAGCCCCTGGAAGCATGAAAATCACTTTAAACATGCTAATTTTAGCTCTAACACTGATGATCCACGTACAAATGTGAACTGACGTTCAAAAATAAAACATTTGTAAACGGACCATTTTCCACATTTCTGAAGCATGACGTAATGGGGGGGTGTTATCTCTTTTGTCGAAAATCAGCCGTTTTTGCTTGAACAATAAATGCCTCCAAATGGTATTTAATTAACTTCCCGGGGTGAAGAAACCCTTTTTGAGAACTCAGAGTGAATAAATTGACCATTTTCATGCACTTTTAACCATTCCATAAATCTTGTGTTTAGGGCCCCTGGAAGCATGAAAATCACTTTAAACATGCTAATTTTAGCTCTAACACTGATGATCAACCTACAAATGTGAACTGACGTTTAAAAATAAAACATTTGAAAACGGACCATTTTCCACATTTCTGAAGCATGACGTAATGGGGGGGTGTTATCTCTTTTGTCGAAAATCTGCCGTTTTTGCTTGAACATTAAATGCCTCCAAATGGAATTTAATTAAATTCCCGGGGTGAAGAAACCCTTTTTGAGAACTCAGTGTGAGTAAATTGGCCATTTTCATGCACTTTTAACCATTCCATAAATCTTGTGTTTAGGGCCCCTGGAAGCATGAAAATCACTTTAAACATGCTAATTTGAGCTCTAACACTGATGATCCACCTACAAATGTGAACTGACGTTCAAAAATAAAACATTCGAAAACGGACCATTCTCCACATTTCTGAAGCATGACGTAATGGGGGGGTGTTATCTCTTTTGTCGAAAATCAGCCGTTTTTGCTTGAACATTAAATGCCTCCAAATGGTATTTAATTCACTTCCCGAGCCCCTGGAAGCATGAAAATCACTTTAAACATGCTAATTTTAGCTCTAACACTGATGATCCACGTACAAATGTGAACTGACGTTCAAAAATAAAACATTTGTAAACGGACCATTTTCCACATTTCTGAAGCATGACGTAATGGGGGGGTGTTATCTCTTTTGTCGAAAATCAGCCGTTTTTGCTTGAACAATAAATGCCTCCAAATGGTATTTAATTAACTTCCCGGGGTGAAGAAACCCTTTTTGAGAACTCAGAGTGAATAAATTGACCATTTTCATGCACTTTTAACCATTCCATAAATCTTGTGTTTAGGGCCCCTGGAAGCATGAAAATCACTTTAAACATGCTAATTTTAGCTCTAACACTGATGATCAACCTACAAATGTGAACTGACGTTTAAAAATAAAACATTTGAAAACGGACCATTTTCCACATTTCTGAAGCATGACGTAATGGGGGGGTGTTATCTCTTTTGTCGAAAATCTGCCGTTTTTGCTTGAACATTAAATGCCTCCAAATGGAATTTAATTAAATTCCCGGGGTGAAGAAACCCTTTTTGAGAACTCAGTGTGAGTAAATTGGCCATTTTCATGCACTTTTAACCATTCCATAAATCTTGTGTTTAGGGCCCCTGGAAGCATGAAAATCACTTTAAACATGCTAATTTGAGCTCTAACACTGATGATCCACCTACAAATGTGAACTGACGTTCAAAAATAAAACATTTGAAAACGGACCATTCTCCACATTTCTGAAGCATGACGTAATGGGGGGGTGTTATCTCTTTTGTTGAAAATCAGCCGTTTTTGCTTGATCATTAAATGCCTCCAAATGGTATTTAATTCACTTTCCAAGCCCCTGGAAGCATGAAAATCACTTTAAACATGCTAATTTTAGCTCTAACACTGATGATCCACCTACAAATGTGAACTGACGTTCAAAAATAAAACATTTGAAAACGGACCATTTTCCACATTTCTGAAGCATGACGTAATGGGGGGGTGTTATCTCTTTTGTCGAAAATCAGCCGTTTTTGCTTGAACATTAAATGCCTCCAAATGGTATTTAATTAACTTCCCGGGTTGAAGAAACCCTTTTTGAGAACTCAGAGTGAGTAAATTGGCCATTTTCATGCACTTTTAACCATTCCATAAATCTTGTGTTTAGGGCCCCTGGAAGCATGAAAATCACTTTAAACATGCTAATTTTAGCTCTAACACTTATGATCCACCTACAAATGTGAACTGACGTTCAAAAATAAAACATTTGAAAATGGACCATTTTCCACATTTCTGAAGCATGACGTAATGGGGGGGTGTTATCTCTTTTGTCGAAAATCAGCCGTTTTTGCTTGAACATTAAATGCCTCCAAATGGTATTTAATTAACTTCCCGGAGTGAAGAAACCCTTTTTGAGAACTCAGAGTGAGTAAATTGGCCATTTTCATGCACTTTTAACCATTCCATAAATCTTGTGTTTAGGGCCCCTGGAAGCATGAAAATCACTTTAAACATGCTAATTTTAGCTCTAACACTGATGATCCACCTACAAATGTGAACTGACGTTCAAAAATAAAACATTTGAAAACAGACCATTTTCCACATTTCTGAAGCATGACGTAATGGGGGGGTGTTATCGCTTTTGTCGAAAATCAGCCGTTTTTGCTTAAACATTAAATGCCTCCAAATGGTATTTAATTAACTTCCCGGGGTGAAGAAACCCTTTTTGAGAACTCAGAGTGAGTAAATTGGCCATTTTCATGCACTTTTAACCATTCCATAAATCTTGTGTTTAGGGCCCCTGGAAGCATGAAAATCACTTTAAACATGCTAATTTTAGCTCTAACACTGATGATCCACCTACAAATGTGAACTGACGTTCAAAAATAAAACATTTGAAAACGGACCATTTACCACATTTCTGAAGCATGACTTAATGGGGGGGTGTTATCTCTTTTGTCGAAAATCAGCCGTTTTTGCTTGAACATGAAATGCCTCCAAATGGTATTTAATTAACTTCCCGGAGTGAAGAAACCCTTTTTGAGAACGCAGAGTGAGTAAATTGGCCATTTTCATGCACTTTTAACCATCCCATAAATCTTGTGTTTAGGCCCCCTGGAAGCATGAAAATCACTTTAAACATGCTAATTTTAGCTCTAACACTGATGATCCACCTACAAATGTGAACTGACGTTAAAAAATAAAACATTTGAAAACGGACCATTTTCCACATTTCTGAAGCATGACGTAATGGGGGGGTGTTATCTCTTTTGTCGAAAATCAGCCGTTTTTGCTTGAACATTAAATGCCTCCAAATGGTATTTAATTAACTTTTAACCATTCCATAAATCTTGTGTTTAGGGCCCCTGGAAGCCTGAAAATCACTTTAAACATGCTATTTTTAGCTCTAACACTGATGATCCACCTACAAATGTGAACTGACGTTCAAAAATAAAACATTTGAAAACGGACCATTTTCCACATTTCTGAAGCATGACGTAATGGGGGGGTGTTATCTCTTTTGTCGAAAATCTTTTAACCATTCCATAAATCTTGTGTTTAGGGCCCCTGGAAGCATGAAAATCACTTTAAACATGCTAATTTTAGCTCTAACACTGATATGGCTGAGATACCCGCCACCCCCTCTCAACACAATCCCCAAAAGAGGGAAACCGGAAACAGTTCTTGAAGTTTTTTGGAAGAGGGAGGGAGTGACCCTCCCGGCCGTATTTATTAAAACAAAATTAAACATTAAATCAACAATTTCATATTAATGTACAATTTCATTACCATATTGCGATGTTTGGCTAACCTTAACAGATTCTCTAATACAGAGGTTCTCCTAGCCGAACTAACATCCTACAAACATTTACTTGAAATTATGAAATTGTACATCCTAACGTTTAAGGGCCAACGGCAAGGTCGCAACCGGTGTCAAGATCCCTAACCAGAAATACCCCCCCACTTGTGAGGGGGCGACAGCACTGAGGCGTACCTCAAGTGCAATTACCAATTTCCCTTTGACTTGACGGGGGCACCAATAAAACTCGACGCCACTTAAAGGTCGTTCGAGGACTCGTGTGAGGTATCTAGAAGGTAGCGTAGACCCCCCCCAAACCCTGCACAACTTACCACATCTGCCGTCGCAGACGTCACTGGCCCCGGGAAATTCCCCAGGAGGGGGCTGTAACCCCTCCTACACAGGAAGGGGCCTTGACCGCCTTTCCTTATCTTTCGGCGACCCATCCTTAGAAGGGACCGCCTCCCCGTTGAGGGGCCAATGGCCACCTCTCCCGAGCGCTCCCATCCGTGTTGGGTGACGCCCACTCATAGGGATCTTCCAATTAGTGCTCACCGATCATGACCTTACCGCCACAGGCCCGATAGTTGACCGGCTATCCGGACCCCCCACAAAGCTCCTACCTAAAGGTCATGTTTTAACGTCTTCAACCATGCTAAGAAGTCTCCTATGAGTAACTCATTCCCCACCCGAGACAAATGCACACCATGCCCCAAATACATACTGTCATCATTAATACAGCCATGCGAAATAGAATGCAATGTCTTGGAACGGAACAACCTACTCACTTTGTTATTAAGCTTTCTAACAGAATGATTCAAAGCAGGAATAGAAATAGCCCCTCGCCACACCTGTCGTGGGATCATATGTGACCACGCAATTATGCACCCCGGAACTCTCCTCGCCAACCAACTTACAGTGGAAAGCATTGCCTCCAGGAGAAGTCGTCTACCGGTGGTGACCAAATCATTGCCCCCTAGATGTACTATGACTATAGACGGCGGTGACCTTGTCCGCCCTAACAAACCCTCGAAAAATGTTTGAAACTGGTCAATACAGAGACCGCCACTTCCGTAGAAGGACACCCTGTACCCGTATTCCCCAGCTACGTGAATCATGTCACCTGCTTTGAATACGTCCGCGGCACGCCTCACGTATGAGTGGCCCACGACCCACACCTCCTTTTTCACAGCCGGTGATGTCTGACCGCTGGCCCGGTGTTGGGTCGACTGCATAGTCCGCCCCGCCTCGTAGGCTTGCGCAACTGAAAACGAAACAAAAACAAGAGGCGTGAGTACATCATTACAGCTTCACAACATGTGCAACCGTACATACCTCTTATAACAATTGGAGGACCAACGCCCCACTCGTTTCACTTGTTCAACATTAAGACCCCTGGCTGTAGCTTCTGTAGCAGCCCCTATCCGAAAGGAATGGGTCCCAAACTCGCCCGGGTTCAAGCCCGCAGCGGCAATTGACATCGCAGGCACCCGCTGAAACTGAAATTTCGTCAGTGGGGTGGCGTCCGCGTGTCTCAACAAGGTCCCCCCCCATGACGCCATCCTTCGTGCTAGGTAGTCTTCTAAACACTTTACCGGACACATGGAGGACCCGGGAATCCTGCGTATGATTATGCAGTCGCCCATCCCACCTTGATCGGTCTTGGACCTGACAAAGGAGACATTCATTGTCTCTCCCTTGATCTGAACGTGCTCCTGGCACAAACCCCCTGACACATCCTGTTTGTTCCTAGCCACCAGCTCGCTTACCCGCATCGCCCCATGAAATGCCAGCGTAAAAGCGGCTCGGAACAACACTGTCTCAAACTGGGATGAACATGTGGAAGGGAGTGTGGCCAACAACTGGGCCAACCTATCCAAACCTATCGGGCGCCTCTCATCTACTCTGCGACCCTCAAGGCGTTGCCACCCACGCAGCGCTTTCTGTACAACGAAAGACGCTGTCGGGTCCTGGATACCATGAGCCCTGGCAAGAAAGGAAATGGCAGCACGATGCCTCTGGGCCGTAGCCACCGATTTCCCAGCCCTACGTAAGGACATCAGAAAATTCACTACCCATTCCTCGTGGCCCCAAAGCCCCTCTCTATCGGTCCCCAAAAAGGCTAAATAGGACCGAAACGCCCCTTCATATGCCATCCTCGTCCTTGGTGCTAGACTCTCTCCCACGAGGTGACGAAGTTCGGGGCACCGAGAGACCAGAGAGCTTCGGGAAAGGGTGCCGGCTCTGGGTCCGCTGTGGGAAGGAAACCCGAGAAAGCCTGCATATGAAAACGAGACAGTGCATCAGCCGCCTGATTCATTACCCCCGGGACATGTTTTGCTCTGAATAGCACATTCAGTTGCATACACAGTAAAACAATTTCTTTAAGCAGTCTTAAAATCAGTTTACATCGTGCAGCCTGGCTATTGATGCACTCGACCACGGTCATATTGTCAGACCAAAATATCACAGAGTGATCTTTGAACCCTTCGGGCCAGGTTCTCAGGGCCACCAAAATGGGGAAAAGTTCAAGGAAAGCAATATTACTTGTCAGACCATTGTCATGCCACCATGTCGGCCACCTTTGTGCCGACCATTTTGTGCCGAAGACGGCCCCAAAACCTATGCTGCCCGCTGAATCTGTCCATAGCCCCAGCTCTTCCGAGGACACGGCTGGTTTGTTCCAGACGACTCGACCATTAAAGTCCGCCAGGAATGCTAACCAAATGCGCATGTCCTGGCGGACCTCAGCCGATAGTCTCGTGCGATGATGGCCCTCCTTTAGGCCGACCATAGCTTGGGCAATTGAACGGGAGAAGGGGCGGGCCATTGGTATAACCCTCAGGGCAAAATTCAACTGTCCCACCAACTGCTGTAATTGATGCAGCGTAACTTTAGATCCATTTATACACCCTCGCAGGGCTGCCCTGAACTTCAACACTTTGTCAGCTGGCAAACGAAAACAACCCTCACTGGAGTCTAACTCGATCCCCAGAAACTCGAGGCAAGTCACAGGACCCACCGTCTTACCTGGTGCCAATGGCACACCAAACTGCTTCATTAACATACAAAATTCGGCCACGGCACGGCCACATTCGAGATCTCCGGCTGCCCCAAGGAACAGAAAATCATCAAGGTAATGCATTACATGTTGGAAACCCGTCTTCTTTGTGAAGACCCATTGTAGAAAACTACTGAATTTCTCGAAATAGGCACAAGATATAGAGCACCCCATTGGCATACACCTATCCATGTAATAATAACCCTGAAACATGAAACCCAGGAGACGCTGGTCGTCTGGGTGTACCGGGAGCAATCGGAACGCTGACTCGATATCTGACTTCGCCATCAGCGCCCCGGGCCCCAGGTGATTCAAAATGGCTACGGCCTCATCGAAGGATGCGTACCGCACCGAACATACTTCCGGATCTATTGCATCGTTGACAGAAAAACCACGCGGAGCTGATAAATTATGAATCAATCGGAACTCACCCGGGTCCTTCTTGGGGACCACCCCTAAAGGAGAACAAACAAAATCCTGCACCGGGGGTTCACTAAACGGGCCGGCGACCCGACCTCGAGTAACCTCTTTCCGGATCTTACCCTGAACCACGGTCGTATGCTGTAGGACCGAAAGTTGATTTTTACACTTCTCCACACCCTGAAAGTCCCCTACCGGGATGCGGAAACCATACGAAAATCCGTTCCGCAGCACCCCAGCAGAAGTACGATCCGGGTATTCACTGAGCCAGGGAATCATCGCCAAGGTATCAATCGGGGTAGGTAAAGGCGCCCCTCGGACTATGTTAGACCTGTTTGGCGCCTCCTCTCCCCCCGTTATCACCCGTTTTGGCTCTGCACGTGGACTCAGGATGGGGCGACCCGCACCCACTACATTCATGTTTAAATTTACACGATCTCTGGGGCCTAGTACATTTACCTCTGTTGAAATTAAAGCATAACCCCCGTTTTCCTGTATTGCCGGCAGGTCTCGAGTGATCGTCGGTACCCGCACCTGAACGAAAGGGCGTCCCCCCATATTGGCGGGAGGATTCGCCAACATTACTTCCTACCAATGGCATTTTCAACATACCTGTCTCCTTCATTTTATCCCATGTCAAAGAATCATAACAATCCCAGGTTAAGCTTTTATTATGCTCTTTAGCCTTTCTAAAAAGATTATCGTAGCAGAACCAATGGTTACCCTGGTATGATGTCGAGTACCCCATGATTCGCGACTGATAGGTCGGCAACTCGGAAAGCAACTCGGGCCTACGTTCCCCCAGGATCGACATAAAGATTCCCCATGCATTGCCCCAATTGCCAATAGTTTCATTCACTTTAAAGGCGGCCATTTTTGCACGCCAAACACTCGGATGCATGAGGTCTTTCTGACCCTTTACATGCTCCACCTCATAATGATCAACAAGCAACGAGAAGATGTTCACATATTCCCCCGCCCAAATCTTCTCCTTAATCGCCAAAGGCACATGTTGACCCAACCTTTCTCTACGAGAGGGTGCTGACTCATCCCTCGCAATCGGCAATGGCCGCTTACCTGCACCGGACGCTGCCTCTGCGGTCGCAATCGTCCCATGTGGCTTGTCAACTACTGCAACCGGCGCGGACACCTTGGCTGCATCCCGTTTATTGCGCAATTGCTTCATCAGCGCCTGTGCCTCGGCAGCCGTGGCGCCCTCACTACTGTCGCCCAACCACGCTGCAAGTTGTGCTGCCAGCTCGGGCGGCATATCTTCATTGGACACCGGGGTGACCACCACGGGAATCGGATTCCCCTCCGGTACTGGGGTTGGCGCTTCGAGCGGGGTACAGGGAACCGGGACGTCTCCCCCAGCTGGTCCCCTTCTTGGCCTCTTGGCTCTCCCTCCTGGAGCTGCTCCAGCCGACGGACGTTCCGGCCCCCCTTCCCCATCTCTCTCCGCCACCCGCTTCTTCAGCTCGGTCATCTCCTTCATGAGGACCCGAACCATCTGTTCAGTCGTCATTCTCTTCCCGCATTTCTTGGGCATTTCTCCGACAGAGTATCTGTAAGACAAAAGAAAGATTACAACGCTCAAAATTGGCTCTTCGTTCCGTCTCGAGCTCACGTGCAGCGAGGAGGTGCAGCTTCAGAGCACAGGAACAAGAGGATGCCTTCTGGTCTTGCGTCCCCTTTTATCCGTCTTCAGGGTGGGCGTAAACCCGCCCCTGCCTGCCCCGAGGGCGTGGCCAGCCGCGTCAGTGTCTAGGCCAGCCCACTCTAGGGCGGGAAAAAGCACGCCCCGGCTATGCCGCTTCGGGCATACGAGCCGAGACACGCCTCCCGCCCAAGATGGCTTCCCGGGGGGATCGTGGTACTCTGCCATACGTGCGGGGGGACCGAGTGGTCGCCCCTTTCCATGATCCACCTACAAATGTGAACTGACGTTCAAAAATAAAACATTTGAAAACAGACCATTTTCCACATTTCTGAAGCATGACGTAATGGGGGGGTGTTATCGCTTTTGTCGAAAATCAGCCGTTTTTGCTTAAACATTAAATGCCTCCAAATGGTATTTAATTAACTTTCCGGGGTGAAGAAACCCTTTTTGAGAACTCAGAGTGAGTAAATTGGCCATTTTCATGCACTTTTAACCATTCCATAAATCCTGTGTTTAGGGCCCCTGGAAGCATGAAAATCACTTTAAACATGCTAATTTTAGCTCTAACACTGATGATCCTCCTACAAATGTGAACTGACGTTCAAAAATAAAACATTTGAAAACGGACCATTTTCCACATTTCTGAAGCATGACGTAATGGGGGGGGTGTTATCTCTTTTGTCGAAAATCAGCTGTTTTTGCTTGAACATTAAATGCCTCCAAATGGTATTTAATTAACTTCCCGGGGTGAAGAAACCCTTTTTGAGAACTCAGAGTGAGTAAATTGGCCATTTTCATGCACTTTTAACCATTCCATAAATCTTGTGTTTAGGGCCCCTGGAAGCATGAAAATCACTTTAAACATGCTAATTTTAGCTCTAACACTGATGATCCACCTACAAATGTGAACTGACGTTCAAAAATAAAACATTTGAAAACGGACCATTTTCCACATTTCTGAAGCATGACGTAATGGGGGGGTGTTATCTCTTTTGTCGAAAATCAGCCGTTTTTGCTTGAACATTAAATGCCTCCAAATGGTATTTAATTAACTTCCCGGAGTGAAGAAACCTTTTTTCAGAACTCAGAGTGAGTAAATTGGCCATTTTCATGCACTTTTAACCATTCCATAAATCTTGTGTTTAGGGCCCCTGGAAGCATGAAAATCACTTTAAACATGCTAATTTTAGCTCTAACACTGATGATCCACCTACAAATGTGAACTGACGTTAAAAAATAAAACATTTGAAAACGGACCATTTTCCACATTTCTGAAGCATGACGTAATGGGGGGTGTTATCTCTTTTGTCGAAAATCAGCCGTTTTTGCTTGAACATTAAATGCCTCCAAATGGTATTTAATTAACTTCCCGGGGTGAAGAAACCCTTTTTGAGAACTCAGAGTGAGTAAATTGGCCATTTTCATGCACTTTTAACCATTCCATAAATCTTGTGTTTAGGGCCCCTGGAAGCATGAAAATCACTTTAAACATGCTAATTTTAGTTCTAACACTGATGATCCACCTACAAATGTGAACTGACGTTCAAAAATAAAACATTTGAAAACGGACCATTTTCCACATTTCAGAAGCATGACGTAATGGGGGGTGTTATCTCTTTTGTCGAAAATCAGCCGTTTTTGCTTGAACATTAAATGCCTCCAAATGGTATTTAATTAACTTCCCGGGGTGAAGAAACCCTTTTTGAGAACTCAGAGTGAGTAAATTGGCCATTTTCATGCACTTTTAACCATTCCATAAATCTTGTGTTTAGGGCCCCTGGAAGCATGAAAATCACTTTAAACATGCTAATTTTAGCTCTAACACTGATGATCCACCTACAAATGTGAACTGACGTTCAAAAATAAAACATTTGAAAACGGACCATTTTCCACATTTCTGAAGCATGACGTAATGGGGGGTGTTATCTCTTTTGTCGAAAATCAGCTGTTTTTGCTTGAACATTAAATGCCTCCAAATGGTATTTAATTAACTTCCCGGGGTGAAGAAACCCTTTTTGAGAACTCAGAGTGAGTAAATTGGCCATTTTCATGCACTTTTAACCATTCCATAAATCTTGTGTTTAGGGCCCCTGGAAGCATGAAAATCACTTTAAACATGCTAATTTTAGCTCTAACACTGATGATCCACCTACAAATGTGAACTGACGTTCAAAAATAAAACATTCGAAAACGGACCATTCTCCACATTTCTGAAGCATGACGTAATGGGGGGGTGTTATCTCTTTTGTCGAAAATCAGCCGTTTTTGCTTGAACATTAAATGCCTCCAAATGGTATTTAATTCACTTCCCGAGCCCCTGGAAGCATGAAAATCACTTTAAACATGCTAATTTTAGCTCTAACACTGATGATCCACGTACAAATGTGAACTGACGTTCAAAAATAAAACATTTGTAAACGGACCATTTTCCACATTTCTGAAGCATGACGTAATGGGGGGGTGTTATCTCTTTTGTCGAAAATCAGCCGTTTTTGCTTGAACAATAAATGCCTCCAAATGGTATTTAATTAACTTCCCGGGGTGAAGAAACCCTTTTTGAGAACTCAGAGTGAATAAATTGACCATTTTCATGCACTTTTAACCATTCCATAAATCTTGTGTTTAGGGCCCCTGGAAGCATGAAAATCACTTTAAACATGCTAATTTTAGCTCTAACACTGATGATCAACCTACAAATGTGAACTGACGTTTAAAAATAAAACATTTGAAAACGGACCATTTTCCACATTTCTGAAGCATGACGTAATGGGGGGGTGTTATCTCTTTTGTCGAAAATCTGCCGTTTTTGCTTGAACATTAAATGCCTCCAAATGGAATTTAATTAAATTCCCGGGGTGAAGAAACCCTTTTTGAGAACTCAGTGTGAGTAAATTGGCCATTTTCATGCACTTTTAACCATTCCATAAATCTTGTGTTTAGGGCCCCTGGAAGCATGAAAATCACTTTAAACATGCTAATTTGAGCTCTAACACTGATGATCCACCTACAAATGTGAACTGACGTTCAAAAATAAAACATTCGAAAACGGACCATTCTCCACATTTCTGAAGCATGACGTAATGGGGGGGTGTTATCTCTTTTGTCAAAAATCAGCCGTTTTTGCTTGAACATTAAATGCCTCCAAATGGTATTTAATTCACTTCCCGAGCCCCTGGAAGCATGAAAATCACTTTAAACATGCTAATTTTAGCTCTAACACTGATGATCCACGTACAAATGTGAACTGACGTTCAAAAATAAAACATTTGTAAACGGACCATTTTCCACATTTCTGAAGCATGACGTAATGGGGGGGTGTTATCTCTTTTGTCGAAAATCAGCCGTTTTTGCTTGAACAATAAATGCCTCCAAATGGTATTTAATTAACTTCCCGGGGTGAAGAAACCCTTTTTGAGAACTCAGAGTGAATAAATTGACCATTTTCATGCACTTTTAACCATTCCATAAATCTTGTGTTTAGGGCCCCTGGAAGCATGAAAATCACTTTAAACATGCTAATTTTAGCTCTAACACTGATGATCAACCTACAAATGTGAACTGACGTTTAAAAATAAAACATTTGAAAACGGACCATTTTCCACATTTCTGAAGCATGACGTAATGGGGGGGTGTTATCTCTTTTGTCGAAAATCTGCCGTTTTTGCTTGAACATTAAATGCCTCCAAATGGAATTTAATTAAATTCCCGGGGTGAAGAAACCCTTTTTGAGAACTCAGTGTGAGTAAATTGGCCATTTTCATGCACTTTTAACCATTCCATAAATCTTGTGTTTAGGGCCCCTGGAAGCATGAAAATCACTTTAAACATGCTAATTTGAGCTCTAACACTGATGATCCACCTACAAATGTGAACTGACGTTCAAAAATAAAACATTTGAAAACGGACCATTCTCCACATTTCTGAAGCATGACGTAATGGGGGGGTGTTATCTCTTTTGTTGAAAATCAGCCGTTTTTGCTTGATCATTAAATGCCTCCAAATGGTATTTAATTCACTTTCCAAGCCCCTGGAAGCATGAAAATCACTTTAAACATGCTAATTTTAGCTCTAACACTGATGATCCACCTACAAATGTGAACTGACGTTCAAAAATAAAACATTTGAAAACGGACCATTTTCCACATTTCTGAAGCATGACGTAATGGGGGGGTGTTATCTCTTTTGTCGAAAATCAGCCGTTTTTGCTTGAACATTAAATGCCTCCAAATGGTATTTAATTAACTTCCCGGGTTGAAGAAACCCTTTTTGAGAACTCAGAGTGAGTAAATTGGCCATTTTCATGCACTTTTAACCATTCCATAAATCTTGTGTTTAGGGCCCCTGGAAGCATGAAAATCACTTTAAACATGCTAATTTTAGCTCTAACACTTATGATCCACCTACAAATGTGAACTGACGTTCAAAAATAAAACATTTGAAAATGGACCATTTTCCACATTTCTGAAGCATGACGTAATGGGGGGGTGTTATCTCTTTTGTCGAAAATCAGCCGTTTTTGCTTGAACATTAAATGCCTCCAAATGGTATTTAATTAACTTCCCGGAGTGAAGAAACCCTTTTTGAGAACTCAGAGTGAGTAAATTGGCCATTTTCATGCACTTTTAACCATTCCATAAATCTTGTGTTTAGGGCCCCTGGAAGCATGAAAATCACTTTAAACATGCTAATTTTAGCTCTAACACTGATGATCCACCTACAAATGTGAACTGACGTTCAAAAATAAAACATTTGAAAACAGACCATTTTCCACATTTCTGAAGCATGACGTAATGGGGGGGTGTTATCGCTTTTGTCGAAAATCAGCCGTTTTTGCTTAAACATTAAATGCCTCCAAATGGTATTTAATTAACTTCCCGGGGTGAAGAAACCCTTTTTGAGAACTCAGAGTGAGTAAATTGGCCATTTTCATGCACTTTTAACCATTCCATAAATCTTGTGTTTAGGGCCCCTGGAAGCATGAAAATCACTTTAAACATGCTAATTTTAGCTCTAACACTGATGATCCACCTACAAATGTGAACTGACGTTCAAAAATAAAACATTTGAAAACGGACCATTTACCACATTTCTGAAGCATGACTTAATGGGGGGGTGTTATCTCTTTTGTCGAAAATCAGCCGTTTTTGCTTGAACATGAAATGCCTCCAAATGGTATTTAATTAACTTCCCGGAGTGAAGAAACCCTTTTTGAGAACGCAGAGTGAGTAAATTGGCCATTTTCATGCACTTTTAACCATCCCATAAATCTTGTGTTTAGGCCCCCTGGAAGCATGAAAATCACTTTAAACATGCTAATTTTAGCTCTAACACTGATGATCCACCTACAAATGTGAACTGACGTTAAAAAATAAAACATTTGAAAACGGACCATTTTCCACATTTCTGAAGCATGACGTAATGGGGGGGTGTTATCTCTTTTGTCGAAAATCAGCCGTTTTTGCTTGAACATTAAATGCCTCCAAATGGTATTTAATTAACTTTTAACCATTCCATAAATCTTGTGTTTAGGGCCCCTGGAAGCCTGAAAATCACTTTAAACATGCTATTTTTAGCTCTAACACTGATGATCCACCTACAAATGTGAACTGACGTTCAAAAATAAAACATTTGAAAACGGACCATTTTCCACATTTCTGAAGCATGACGTAATGGGGGGGTGTTATCTCTTTTGTCGAAAATCTTTTAACCATTCCATAAATCTTGTGTTTAGGGCCCCTGGAAGCATGAAAATCACTTTAAACATGCTAATTTTAGCTCTAACACTGATATGGCTGAGATACCCGCCACCCCCTCTCAACACAATCCCCAAAAGAGGGAAACCGGAAACAGTTCTTGAAGTTTTTTGGAAGAGGGAGGGAGTGACCCTCCCGGCCGTATTTATTAAAACAAAATTAAACATTAAATCAACAATTTCATATTAATGTACAATTTCATTACCATATTGCGATGTTTGGCTAACCTTAACAGATTCTCTAATACAGAGGTTCTCCTAGCCGAACTAACATCCTACAAACATTTACTTGAAATTATGAAATTGTACATCCTAACGTTTAAGGGCCAACGGCAAGGTCGCAACCGGTGTCAAGATCCCTAACCAGAAATACCCCCCCACTTGTGAGGGGGCGACAGCACTGAGGCGTACCTCAAGTGCAATTACCAATTTCCCTTTGACTTGACGGGGGCACCAATAAAACTCGACGCCACTTAAAGGTCGTTCGAGGACTCGTGTGAGGTATCTAGAAGGTAGCGTAGACCCCCCCCAAACCCTGCACAACTTACCACATCTGCCGTCGCAGACGTCACTGGCCCCGGGAAATTCCCCAGGAGGGGGCTGTAACCCCTCCTACACAGGAAGGGGCCTTGACCGCCTTTCCTTATCTTTCGGCGACCCATCCTTAGAAGGGACCGCCTCCCCGTTGAGGGGCCAATGGCCACCTCTCCCGAGCGCTCCCATCCGTGTTGGGTGACGCCCACTCATAGGGATCTTCCAATTAGTGCTCACCGATCATGACCTTACCGCCACAGGCCCGATAGTTGACCGGCTATCCGGACCCCCCACAAAGCTCCTACCTAAAGGTCATGTTTTAACGTCTTCAACCATGCTAAGAAGTCTCCTATGAGTAACTCATTCCCCACCCGAGACAAATGCACACCATGCCCCAAATACATACTGTCATCATTAATACAGCCATGCGAAATAGAATGCAATGTCTTGGAACGGAACAACCTACTCACTTTGTTATTAAGCTTTCTAACAGAATGATTCAAAGCAGGAATAGAAATAGCCCCTCGCCACACCTGTCGTGGGATCATATGTGACCACGCAATTATGCACCCCGGAACTCTCCTCGCCAACCAACTTACAGTGGAAAGCATTGCCTCCAGGAGAAGTCGTCTACCGGTGGTGACCAAATCATTGCCCCCTAGATGTACTATGACTATAGACGGCGGTGACCTTGTCCGCCCTAACAAACCCTCGAAAAATGTTTGAAACTGGTCAATACAGAGACCGCCACTTCCGTAGAAGGACACCCTGTACCCGTATTCCCCAGCTACGTGAATCATGTCACCTGCTTTGAATACGTCCGCGGCACGCCTCACGTATGAGTGGCCCACGACCCACACCTCCTTTTTCACAGCCGGTGATGTCTGACCGCTGGCCCGGTGTTGGGTCGACTGCATAGTCCGCCCCGCCTCGTAGGCTTGCGCAACTGAAAACGAAACAAAAACAAGAGGCGTGAGTACATCATTACAGCTTCACAACATGTGCAACCGTACATACCTCTTATAACAATTGGAGGACCAACGCCCCACTCGTTTCACTTGTTCAACATTAAGACCCCTGGCTGTAGCTTCTGTAGCAGCCCCTATCCGAAAGGAATGGGTCCCAAACTCGCCCGGGTTCAAGCCCGCAGCGGCAATTGACATCGCAGGCACCCGCTGAAACTGAAATTTCGTCAGTGGGGTGGCGTCCGCGTGTCTCAACAAGGTCCCCCCCCATGACGCCATCCTTCGTGCTAGGTAGTCTTCTAAACACTTTACCGGACACATGGAGGACCCGGGAATCCTGCGTATGATTATGCAGTCGCCCATCCCACCTTGATCGGTCTTGGACCTGACAAAGGAGACATTCATTGTCTCTCCCTTGATCTGAACGTGCTCCTGGCACAAACCCCCTGACACATCCTGTTTGTTCCTAGCCACCAGCTCGCTTACCCGCATCGCCCCATGAAATGCCAGCGTAAAAGCGGCTCGGAACAACACTGTCTCAAACTGGGATGAACATGTGGAAGGGAGTGTGGCCAACAACTGGGCCAACCTATCCAAACCTATCGGGCGCCTCTCATCTACTCTGCGACCCTCAAGGCGTTGCCACCCACGCAGCGCTTTCTGTACAACGAAAGACGCTGTCGGGTCCTGGATACCATGAGCCCTGGCAAGAAAGGAAATGGCAGCACGATGCCTCTGGGCCGTAGCCACCGATTTCCCAGCCCTACGTAAGGACATCAGAAAATTCACTACCCATTCCTCGTGGCCCCAAAGCCCCTCTCTATCGGTCCCCAAAAAGGCTAAATAGGACCGAAACGCCCCTTCATATGCCATCCTCGTCCTTGGTGCTAGACTCTCTCCCACGAGGTGACGAAGTTCGGGGCACCGAGAGACCAGAGAGCTTCGGGAAAGGGTGCCGGCTCTGGGTCCGCTGTGGGAAGGAAACCCGAGAAAGCCTGCATATGAAAACGAGACAGTGCATCAGCCGCCTGATTCATTACCCCCGGGACATGTTTTGCTCTGAATAGCACATTCAGTTGCATACACAGTAAAACAATTTCTTTAAGCAGTCTTAAAATCAGTTTACATCGTGCAGCCTGGCTATTGATGCACTCGACCACGGTCATATTGTCAGACCAAAATATCACAGAGTGATCTTTGAACCCTTCGGGCCAGGTTCTCAGGGCCACCAAAATGGGGAAAAGTTCAAGGAAAGCAATATTACTTGTCAGACCATTGTCATGCCACCATGTCGGCCACCTTTGTGCCGACCATTTTGTGCCGAAGACGGCCCCAAAACCTATGCTGCCCGCTGAATCTGTCCATAGCCCCAGCTCTTCCGAGGACACGGCTGGTTTGTTCCAGACGACTCGACCATTAAAGTCCGCCAGGAATGCTAACCAAATGCGCATGTCCTGGCGGACCTCAGCCGATAGTCTCGTGCGATGATGGCCCTCCTTTAGGCCGACCATAGCTTGGGCAATTGAACGGGAGAAGGGGCGGGCCATTGGTATAACCCTCAGGGCAAAATTCAACTGTCCCACCAACTGCTGTAATTGATGCAGCGTAACTTTAGATCCATTTATACACCCTCGCAGGGCTGCCCTGAACTTCAACACTTTGTCAGCTGGCAAACGAAAACAACCCTCACTGGAGTCTAACTCGATCCCCAGAAACTCGAGGCAAGTCACAGGACCCACCGTCTTACCTGGTGCCAATGGCACACCAAACTGCTTCATTAACATACAAAATTCGGCCACGGCACGGCCACATTCGAGATCTCCGGCTGCCCCAAGGAACAGAAAATCATCAAGGTAATGCATTACATGTTGGAAACCCGTCTTCTTTGTGAAGACCCATTGTAGAAAACTACTGAATTTCTCGAAATAGGCACAAGATATAGAGCACCCCATTGGCATACACCTATCCATGTAATAATAACCCTGAAACATGAAACCCAGGAGACGCTGGTCGTCTGGGTGTACCGGGAGCAATCGGAACGCTGACTCGATATCTGACTTCGCCATCAGCGCCCCGGGCCCCAGGTGATTCAAAATGGCTACGGCCTCATCGAAGGATGCGTACCGCACCGAACATACTTCCGGATCTATTGCATCGTTGACAGAAAAACCACGCGGAGCTGATAAATTATGAATCAATCGGAACTCACCCGGGTCCTTCTTGGGGACCACCCCTAAAGGAGAACAAACAAAATCCTGCACCGGGGGTTCACTAAACGGGCCGGCGACCCGACCTCGAGTAACCTCTTTCCGGATCTTACCCTGAACCACGGTCGTATGCTGTAGGACCGAAAGTTGATTTTTACACTTCTCCACACCCTGAAAGTCCCCTACCGGGATGCGGAAACCATACGAAAATCCGTTCCGCAGCACCCCAGCAGAAGTACGATCCGGGTATTCACTGAGCCAGGGAATCATCGCCAAGGTATCAATCGGGGTAGGTAAAGGCGCCCCTCGGACTATGTTAGACCTGTTTGGCGCCTCCTCTCCCCCCGTTATCACCCGTTTTGGCTCTGCACGTGGACTCAGGATGGGGCGACCCGCACCCACTACATTCATGTTTAAATTTACACGATCTCTGGGGCCTAGTACATTTACCTCTGTTGAAATTAAAGCATAACCCCCGTTTTCCTGTATTGCCGGCAGGTCTCGAGTGATCGTCGGTACCCGCACCTGAACGAAAGGGCGTCCCCCCATATTGGCGGGAGGATTCGCCAACATTACTTCCTACCAATGGCATTTTCAACATACCTGTCTCCTTCATTTTATCCCATGTCAAAGAATCATAACAATCCCAGGTTAAGCTTTTATTATGCTCTTTAGCCTTTCTAAAAAGATTATCGTAGCAGAACCAATGGTTACCCTGGTATGATGTCGAGTACCCCATGATTCGCGACTGATAGGTCGGCAACTCGGAAAGCAACTCGGGCCTACGTTCCCCCAGGATCGACATAAAGATTCCCCATGCATTGCCCCAATTGCCAATAGTTTCATTCACTTTAAAGGCGGCCATTTTTGCACGCCAAACACTCGGATGCATGAGGTCTTTCTGACCCTTTACATGCTCCACCTCATAATGATCAACAAGCAACGAGAAGATGTTCACATATTCCCCCGCCCAAATCTTCTCCTTAATCGCCAAAGGCACATGTTGACCCAACCTTTCTCTACGAGAGGGTGCTGACTCATCCCTCGCAATCGGCAATGGCCGCTTACCTGCACCGGACGCTGCCTCTGCGGTCGCAATCGTCCCATGTGGCTTGTCAACTACTGCAACCGGCGCGGACACCTTGGCTGCATCCCGTTTATTGCGCAATTGCTTCATCAGCGCCTGTGCCTCGGCAGCCGTGGCGCCCTCACTACTGTCGCCCAACCACGCTGCAAGTTGTGCTGCCAGCTCGGGCGGCATATCTTCATTGGACACCGGGGTGACCACCACGGGAATCGGATTCCCCTCCGGTACTGGGGTTGGCGCTTCGAGCGGGGTACAGGGAACCGGGACGTCTCCCCCAGCTGGTCCCCTTCTTGGCCTCTTGGCTCTCCCTCCTGGAGCTGCTCCAGCCGACGGACGTTCCGGCCCCCCTTCCCCATCTCTCTCCGCCACCCGCTTCTTCAGCTCGGTCATCTCCTTCATGAGGACCCGAACCATCTGTTCAGTCGTCATTCTCTTCCCGCATTTCTTGGGCATTTCTCCGACAGAGTATCTGTAAGACAAAAGAAAGATTACAACGCTCAAAATTGGCTCTTCGTTCCGTCTCGAGCTCACGTGCAGCGAGGAGGTGCAGCTTCAGAGCACAGGAACAAGAGGATGCCTTCTGGTCTTGCGTCCCCTTTTATCCGTCTTCAGGGTGGGCGTAAACCCGCCCCTGCCTGCCCCGAGGGCGTGGCCAGCCGCGTCAGTGTCTAGGCCAGCCCACTCTAGGGCGGGAAAAAGCACGCCCCGGCTATGCCGCTTCGGGCATACGAGCCGAGACACGCCTCCCGCCCAAGATGGCTTCCCGGGGGGATCGTGGTACTCTGCCATACGTGCGGGGGGACCGAGTGGTCGCCCCTTTCCATGATCCACCTACAAATGTGAACTGACGTTCAAAAATAAAACATTTGAAAACAGACCATTTTCCACATTTCTGAAGCATGACGTAATGGGGGGGTGTTATCGCTTTTGTCGAAAATCAGCCGTTTTTGCTTAAACATTAAATGCCTCCAAATGGTATTTAATTAACTTTCCGGGGTGAAGAAACCCTTTTTGAGAACTCAGAGTGAGTAAATTGGCCATTTTCATGCACTTTTAACCATTCCATAAATCCTGTGTTTAGGGCCCCTGGAAGCATGAAAATCACTTTAAACATGCTAATTTTAGCTCTAACACTGATGATCCTCCTACAAATGTGAACTGACGTTCAAAAATAAAACATTTGAAAACGGACCATTTTCCACATTTCTGAAGCATGACGTAATGGGGGGGGTGTTATCTCTTTTGTCGAAAATCAGCTGTTTTTGCTTGAACATTAAATGCCTCCAAATGGTATTTAATTAACTTCCCGGGGTGAAGAAACCCTTTTTGAGAACTCAGAGTGAGTAAATTGGCCATTTTCATGCACTTTTAACCATTCCATAAATCTTGTGTTTAGGGCCCCTGGAAGCATGAAAATCACTTTAAACATGCTAATTTTAGCTCTAACACTGATGATCCACCTACAAATGTGAACTGACGTTCAAAAATAAAACATTTGAAAACGGACCATTTTCCACATTTCTGAAGCATGACGTAATGGGGGGGTGTTATCTCTTTTGTCGAAAATCAGCCGTTTTTGCTTGAACATTAAATGCCTCCAAATGGTATTTAATTAACTTCCCGGAGTGAAGAAACCTTTTTTCAGAACTCAGAGTGAGTAAATTGGCCATTTTCATGCACTTTTAACCATTCCATAAATCTTGTGTTTAGGGCCCCTGGAAGCATGAAAATCACTTTAAACATGCTAATTTTAGCTCTAACACTGATGATCCACCTACAAATGTGAACTGACGTTAAAAAATAAAACATTTGAAAACGGACCATTTTCCACATTTCTGAAGCATGACGTAATGGGGGGTGTTATCTCTTTTGTCGAAAATCAGCCGTTTTTGCTTGAACATTAAATGCCTCCAAATGGTATTTAATTAACTTCCCGGGGTGAAGAAACCCTTTTTGAGAACTCAGAGTGAGTAAATTGGCCATTTTCATGCACTTTTAACCATTCCATAAATCTTGTGTTTAGGGCCCCTGGAAGCATGAAAATCACTTTAAACATGCTAATTTTAGTTCTAACACTGATGATCCACCTACAAATGTGAACTGACGTTCAAAAATAAAACATTTGAAAACGGACCATTTTCCACATTTCAGAAGCATGACGTAATGGGGGGTGTTATCTCTTTTGTCGAAAATCAGCCGTTTTTGCTTGAACATTAAATGCCTCCAAATGGTATTTAATTAACTTCCCGGGGTGAAGAAACCCTTTTTGAGAACTCAGAGTGAGTAAATTGGCCATTTTCATGCACTTTTAACCATTCCATAAATCTTGTGTTTAGGGCCCCTGGAAGCATGAAAATCACTTTAAACATGCTAATTTTAGCTGTAACACTGATGATCCACCTACAAATGTGAACTGACGTTCAAAAATAAAACATTTGAAAACGGACCATTTTCCACATTTCTGAAGCATGACGTAATGGGGGGGTGTTATCTCTTTTGTCGAAAATCAGCCGTTTTTGATTGAACATTAAATGCCTCCCAATGGTATTTAATTAACTTCCCGGAGTGAAGAAACCCTTTTTGAGAACTCAGAGTGAGTAAATTGGCCATTTTCATGCACTTTTAACCATTCCATAAATCGTGTGTTTAGGGCCCCTGGAAGCATGAAAATCACTTTAAACATGCTAATTTTATCTCTAACACTGATGATCCACCTACAAATGTGAACTGACGTTCAAAAACTAAAACATTTGAAAACGGACCATTCTCCACATTTCTGAAGCATGACGTAATGGGGGGGTGTTATCTCTTTTGTTGAAAATCAGCCGTTTTTGCTTGATCATTAAATGCCTCCAAATGGTATTTAATTCACTTTCCGAGCCCCTGGAAGCATGAAAATCACTTTAAACATGCTAATTTTAGCTCTAACACTGATGATCCACCTACAAATGTGAACTGACGTTCAAAAATAAAACATTTGAAAACGGACCATTTTCCACATTTCTGAAGCATGACGTAATGGGGGGGTGTTATCTCTTTTGTCGAAAATCAGCCGTTTTTGCTTGAACATTAAATGCCTCCAAATGGTATTTAATTAACTTCCCGGGGTGAAGAAACCCTTTTTGAGAACTCAGAGTGAGTAAATTGGCCATTTTCATGCACTTTTAACCATTCCATGAATCTTGTGTTTAGGGCCCCTGGAAGCATGAAAATCACTTTAAACATGCTAATTTTAGCTCTAACACTGATGATCCACCTACAAATGTGAACTGACGTTCAAAAATAAAACATTTGAAAACGGACCATTTCCCACATTTCTGAAGCATGACGTAATGGGGGGTGTTATCTCTTTTGTCGAAAATCAGCCGTTTTTGCTTGAACATTAAATGCCTCCAAATGGTATTTAATTAACTTCCCGGGGTGAAGAAACCCTTTTTGAGAACTCAGAGTGAGTAAATTGGCCATTTTCATGCACTTTTAACCATTCCATAAATCTTGTGTTTAGGGCCCCTGGAAGCATGAAAATCACTTTAAACATGCTAATTTTAGCTCTAACACTGATGATCCACCTACAAATGTGAACTGACGTTCAAAAATAAAACATTCGAAAACGGACCATTCTCCACATTTCTGAAGCATGACGTAATGGGGGGGTGTTATCTCTTTTGTCGAAAATCAGCCGTTTTTGCTTGCACATTAAATGCCTCCAAATGGTATTTAATTCACTTCCCGAGCCCCTGGAAGCATGAAAATCACTTTAAACATGCTAATTTTAGCTCTAACACTGATGATCCACGTACAAATGTGAACTGACGTTCAAAAATAAAACATTTGAAAACGGACCATTTTCCACATTTCTGAAGCATGACGTAATGGGGGGGTGTTATCTCTTTTGTCGAAAATCGGCCGTTTTTGCTTGAACAATAAATGCCTCCAAATGGTATTTAATTAACTTCCCGGGGTGAAGAAACCCTTTATGAGAACTCAGAGTGAATAAATTGGCCATTTTCATGCACTTTTAACCATTCCATAAATCTTGTGTTTAGGGCCCCTGGAAGCATGAAAATCACTTTAAACATGCTAATTTTAGGTCTAACACTGATGATCAACCTACAAATGTGAACTGACGTTTAAAAATAAAACATTTGAAAACGGACCATTTTCCACATTTCTGAAGCATGACGTAATGGGGGGGTGTTATCTCTTTTGTCGAAAATCAGCCGTTTTTGCTTGAACATTAAATGCCTCCAAATGGAATTTAATTAAATTCCCGGGGTGAAGAAACCCTTTTTGAGAACTCAGTGTGAGTAAATTGGCCATTTTCATGCACTTTTAACCATTCCATAAATCTTGTGTTTAGGGCCCCTGGAAGCATGAAAATCACTTTAAACATGCTAATTTTAGTTCTAACACTGATGATCCACCTACAAATGTGAACTGACGTTCAAAAATAAAACATTTGAAAACGGACCATTTTCCACATTTCAGAAGCATGACGTAATGGGGGGGGTGTTATCTCTTTTGTCGAAAATCAGCCGTTTTTGCTTGAACATTAAATACCTCCAAATGGTATTTAATTAACTTCCCGGGGTGAAGAAACCCTTTTTGAGAACTCAGAGTGAGTAAATTGGCCATTTTCATGCACTTTTAACCATTCCATAAATCTTGTGTTTAGGGCCCCTGGAAGCATGAAAATCACTTTAAACATGCTAATTTTAGCTGTAACACTGATGATCCACCTACAAATGTGAACTGACGTTCAAAAATAAAACATTTGAAAACGGACCAATTTCCACATTTCTGAAGCATTACGTAATGGGGGGGTGTTATCTCTTTTGTCGAAAATCAGCCGTTTTTGATTGAACATTAAATGCCTCCAAATGGTATTTAATTAACTTCCCGGAGTGAAGAAACCCTTTTTGAGAACTCAGAGTGAGTAAATTGGCCATTTTCATGCACTTTTAACCATTCCATAAATCGTGTGTTTAGGGCCCCTGGAAGCATGAAAATCACTTTAAACATGCTAATTTTATCTCTAACACTGATGATCCACCTACAAATGTGAACTGACGTTCAAAAATAAAACATTCGAAAACGGACCATTCTCCACATTTCTGAAGCATGACGTAATGGGGGGGTGTTATCTCTTTTGTCGAAAATCAGCCGTTTTTGCTTGCACATTAAATGCCTCCAAATGGTATTTAATTCACTTCCCGAGCCCCTGGAAGCATGAAAATCACTTTAAACATGCTAATTTTAGCTCTAACACTGATGATCCACGTACAAATGTGAACTGACTTTCAAAAATAAAACATTTGAAAACGGACCATTTTCCACATGTCTGAAGCATGACGTAATGGGGGGGTGTTATCTCTTTTGTCGAAAATCGGCCGTTTTTGCTTGAACAATAAATGCCTCCAAATGGTATTTAATTAACTTCCCGGGGTGAAGAAACCCTTTATGAGAACTCAGAGTGAATAAATTGGCCATTTTCATGCACTTTTAACCATTCCATAAATCTTGTGTTTAGGGCCCCTGGAAGCATGAAAATCACTTTAAACATGCTAATTTTAGCTCTAACACTGATGATCAACCTACAAATGTGAACTGACGTTTAAAAATAAAACATTTGAAAACGGACCATTTTCCACATTTCTGAAGCATGACGTAATGGGGGGGTGTTATCTCTTTTGTCGAAAATCATCCGTTTTTGCTTGAACATTAAATGCCTCCAAATGGAATTTAATTAAATTCCCGGGGTGAAGAAACCCTTTTTGAGAACTCAGTGTGAGTAAATTGGCCATTTTCATGCACTTTTAACCATTCCATAAATCTTGTGTTTAGGGCCCCTGGAAGCATGAAAATCACTTTAAACATGCTAATTTTAGTTCTAACACTGATGATCCACCTACAAATGTGAACTGACGTTCAAAAATAAAACATTTGAAAACGGACCATTTTCCACATTTCAGAAGCATGACGTAATGGGGGGGGTGTTATCTCTTTTGTCGAAAATCAGCCGTTTTTGCTTGAACATTAAATACCTCCAAATGGTATTTAATTAACTTCCCGGGGTGAAGAAACCCTTTTTGAGAACTCAGAGTGAGTAAATTGGCCATTTTCATGCACTTTTAACCATTCCATAAATCTTGTGTTTAGGGCCCCTGGAAGCATGAAAATCACTTTAAACATGCTAATTTTAGCTGTAACACTGATGATCCACCTACAAATGTGAACTGACGTTCAAAAATAAAACATTTGAAAACGGACCATTTTCCACATTTCTGAAGCATGACGTAATGGGGGGGTGTTATCTCTTTTGTCGAAAATCAGCCGTTTTTGATTGAACATTAAATGCCTCCAAATGGTATTTAATTAACTTCCCGGAGTGAAGAAACCCTTTTTGAGAACTCAGAGTGAGTAAATTGGCCATTTTCATGCACTTTTAACCATTCCATAAATCTTGTGTTTAGGGCCCCTGGAAGCATGAAAATCACTTTAAACATGCTAATTTTAGCTCTAACACTGATGATCCACCTACAAATGTGAACCGACGTTCAAAAATAAAACATTTGAAAACGGACCATTTTCCACATTTCTGAAGCATGACGTAATGGGGGGTGTTATCTCTTTTGTCGAAAATCAGCCGTTTTTGCTTGAACATTAAATGCCTCCAAATGGTATTTAATTAACTTCCCGGGGTGAAGAAACCCTTTTTGAGAACTCAGAGTGAGTAAATTGGCCATTTTCATGCACTTTTAACCATTCCATAAATCTTGTGTTTAGGGCCCCTGGAAGCATGAAAATCACTTTAAACATGCTAATTTTAGCTCTAACACTGATGATCCACCTACAAATGTGAACTGACGTTCAAAAATAAAACATTCGAAAACGGACCATTCTCCACATTTCTGAAGCATGACGTAATGGGGGGGTGTTATCTCTTTTGTCGAAAATCAGCCGTTTTTGCTTGAACATTAAATGCCTCCAAATGGTATTTAATTAACTTCCCGGGGTGAAGAAACCCTTTTTGAGAACTCAGAGTGAGTAAATTGGCCATTTTCATGCACTTTTAACCATTCCATAAATCTTGTGTTTAGGGCCCCTGGAAGCATGAAAATCACTTTAAACACGCTAATTTTAGCTCTAACACTGATGATCAACCTACAAATGTGAACTGACGTTTAAAAATAAAACATTTGAAAACGGACCATTTTCCACATTTCTGAAGCATGACGTAATGGGGGGGTGTTATCTCTTTTGTCGAAAATCAGCCGTTTTTGCTTGAACATTAAATGCCTCCAAATGGAATTTAATTAAATTCCCGGGGTGAAGAAACCCTTTTTGAGAACTCAGTGTGAGTAAATTGGCCATTTTCATGCACTTTTAACCATTCCATAAATCTTGTGTTTAGGGCCCCTGGAAGCATGAAAATCACTTTAAACATGCTAATTTGAGCTCTAACACTGATGATCCACCTACAAATGTGAACTGACGTTCAAAAATAAAACATTTGAAAACGGACCATTCTCCACATTTCTGAAGCATGACGTAATGGGGGGGTGTTATCTCTTTTGTTGAAAATCAGCCGTTTTTGCTTGATCATTAAATGCCTCCAAATGGTATTTAATTCATTTTCCGAGCCCCTGGAAGCATGAAAATCACTTTAAACATGCTAATTTTAGCTCTAACACTGATGATCCACCTACAAATGTGAACTGACGTTCAAAAATAAAACATTTGAAAACGGACCATTTTCCACATTTCTGAAGCATGACGTAATGGGGGGGTGTTATCTCTTTTGTCGAAAATCAGCCGTTTTTGCTTGAACATTAAATGCCTCCAAATGGTATTTAATTAACTTCCCGGGGTGAAGAAACCCTTAATGAGAACTCAGAGTGAGTAAATTGGCCATTTTCATGCACTTTTAACCATTCCATAAATCTTGTGTTTAGGGCCGCTGGAAGCATGAAAATCACTTTAAACATGCTAATTTTAGCTCTAACACTGATGATCCACCTACAAATGTGAACTGACGTTAAAAAATAAAACATTTGAAAACGGACCATTTTCCACATTTCTGAAGCATGACGTAATGGGGGGTGTTATCTCTTTTGTCGAAAATCAGCCGTTTTTGCTTGAACATTAAATGCCTCCAAATGGTATTTAATTAACTTCCCGGGGTGAAGAAACCCTTTTTGAGAACTCAGAGTGAGTAAATTGGCCATTTTCATGCACTTTTAACCATTCCATAAATCTTGTGTTTAGGGCCCCTGGAAGCATGAAAATCACTTTAAACATGCTAATTTTAGTTCTAACACTGATGATCCACCTACAAATGTGAACTGACGTTCAAAAATAAAACATTTGAAAACGGACCATTTTCCACATTTCAGAAGCATGACGTAATGGGGGGGTGTTATCTCTTTTGTCGAAAATCAGCCGTTTTTGCTTGAACATTAAATGCCTCCAAATGGTATTTAATTAACTTCCCGGGGTGAAGAAACCCTTTTTGAGAACTCAGAGTGAGTAAATTGGCCATTTTCATGCACTTTTAACCATTCCATAAATCTTGTGTTTAGGGCCCCTGGAAGCATGAAAATCACTTTAAACATGCTCATTTTAGCTGTAACACTGATGATCCACCTACAAATGTGAACTGACGTTCAAAAATAAAACATTCGAAAACGGACCATTCTCCACATTTCTGAAGCATGACGTAATGGGGGGGTGTTATCTCTTTTGTCGAAACTCAGCCGTTTTTGCTTGAACATTAAATGCCTCCAAATGGTATTTAATTCACTTCCCGAGCCCCTGGAAGCATAAAAATCACTTTAAACATGCTAATTTTAGCTCTAACACTGATGATCCACGTACAAATATGAACTGACGTTCAAAAATAAAACATTTGAAAACGGACCATTTTCCACATTTCTGAAGCATGACGTAATGGGGGGGTGTTATCTCTTTTGTCGAAAATCAGCCGTTTTTGCTTGAACAATAAATGCCTCCAAATGGTATTTAATTAACTTCCCGGGGTGAAGAAACCCTTTTTGAGAACTCAGAGTGAATAAATTGGCCATTTTCATGCACTTTTAACCATTCCATAAATCTTGTGTTTAGGGCCCCTGGAAGCATGAAAATCACTTTAAACATGCTAATTTTAGCTCTAACACTGATGATCAACCTACAAATGTGAACTGACGTTTAAAAATAAAACATTTGAAAACGGACCATTTTCCACATTTCTGAAGCATGACGTAATGGGGGGGTGTTATCTCTTTTGTTGAAAATCAGCCGTTTTTGCTTGATCATTAAATGCCTCCAAATGGTATTTAATTCACTTTCCGAGCCCCTGGAAGCATGAAAATCACTTTAAACATGCTAATTTTAGCTCTAACACTGATGATCCACCTACAAATGTGAACTGACGTTCAAAAATAAAACATTTGAAAACGGACCATTTTCCACATTTCTGAAGCATGACGTAATGGGGGGGTGTTATCTCTTTTGTCGAAAATCAGCCGTTTTTGCTTGAACATTAAATGCCTCCAAATGGTATTTAATTAACTTCCCGGGGTGAAGAAACCCTTTTTGAGAACTCAGAGTGAGTAAATTGGCCATTTTCATGCACTTTTAACCATTCCATAAATCTTGTGTTTAGGGCCCCTGGAAGCATGAAAATCACTTTAAACATGCTAATTTTAGCTCTAACACTTATGATCCACCTACAAATGTGAACTGAAGTTCAAAAATAAAACATTTGAAAACGGACCATTTTCCACATTTCTGAAGCATGACGTAATGGGGGGGTGTTATCTCTTTTGTCGAAAATCAGCCGTTTTTGCTTGAACATTAAATGCCTCCAAATGGTATTTAATTAACTTCCCGGAGTGAAGAAACCCTTTTTGAGAACTCAGAGTGAGTAAATTGGCCATTTTCATGCACTTTTAACCATTCCATAAATCTTGTGTTTAGGGCCCCTGGAAGCATGAAAATCACTTTAAACATGCTAATTTTAGCTCTAACACTGATGATCCACCTACAAATGTGAACTGACGTTCAAAAATAAAACATTTGAAAACGGACCATTTTCCACATTTCTGAAGCATGACGTAATGGGGGGGTGTTATCTCTTTTGTCGAATATCAGCCGTTTTTGCTTGAACATTAAATGCCTCCAAATGGTATTTAATTAACTTCCTGGGGTGAAGAAACCCTTTTTGAGAACTCAGAGTGAGTAAATTGGCCATTTTCATGCACTTTTAACCATTCCATAAATCTTGTGTTTAGGGCCCCTGGAAGCATGAAAATCACTTTAAACATGCTAATTTTAGCTCTAACACTGATGATCCACCTACAAATGTGAACTGACGTTCAAAAATAAAACATTTGAAAACAGACCATTTTCCACATTTCTGAAGCATGACGTAATGGGGGGGTGTTATCGCTTTTGTCGAAAATCAGCTGTTTTTGCTTAAACATTAAATGCCTCCAAATGGTATTTAATTAACTTCCCGGGGTGAAGAAACCCTTTTTGAGAACTCAGAGTGAGTAAATTGGCCATTTTCATGCACTTTTAACCATTCCATAAATCTTGTGTTTAGGGCCCCTGGAAGCATGAAAATCACTTTAAACATGCTAATTTTAGCTCTAACACTGATGATCCTCCTACAAATGCGAACTGACGTTCAAAAATAAAACATTTGAAAACGGACCATTTTCCACATTTCTGAAGCATGACGTAATGGGGGGGGGTGTTATCTCTTTTGTCGAAAATCAGCCGTTTTTGCTTGAACATTAAATGCTTCCAAATGGTATTTAATTAACTTCCCGGGGTGAAGAAACCCTTTTTGAGAACTCAGAGTGAGTAAATTGGCCATTTTCATGCACTTTTAACCATTCCATAAATCTTGTGTTTAGGGCCCCTGGAAGCATGAAAATCACTTTAAACATGCTAATTTTAGCTCTAACACTGATGATCCACCTACAAATGTGAACTGACGTTCAAAAATAAAACATTCGAAAACGGACCATTCTCCACATTTCTGAAGCATGACGTAATGGGGGGGTGTTATCTCTTTTGTCGAAAATCAGCCGTTTTTGCTTGCACATTAAATGCCTCCAAATGGTATTTAATTCACTTCCCGAGCCCCTGGAAGCATGAAAATCACTTTAAACATGCTAATTTTAGCTCTAACACTGATGATCCACGTACAAATGTGAACTGACGTTCAAAAATAAAACATTTGAAAACGGACCATTTTCCACATTTCTGAAGCATGACGTAATGGGGGGGTGTTATCTCTTTTGTCGAAAATCGGCCGTTTTTGCTTGAACAATAAATGCCTCCAAATGGTATTTAATTAACTTCCCGGGGTGAAGAAACCCTTTATGAGAACTCAGAGTGAATAAATTGGCCATTTTCATGCACTTTTAACCATTCCATAAATCTTGTGTTTAGGGCCCCTGGAAGCATGAAAATCACTTTAAACATGCTAATTTTAGCTCTAACACTGATGATCAACCTACAAATGTGAACTGACGTTTAAAAATAAAACATTTGAAAACGGACCATTTTCCACATTTCTGAAGCATGACGTAATGGGGGGGTGTTATCTCTTTTGTCGAAAATCAGCCGTTTTTGCTTGAACATTAAATGCCTCCAAATGGAATTTAATTAAATTCCCGGGGTGAAGAAACCCTTTTTGAGAACTCAGTGTGAGTAAATTGGCCATTTTCATGCACTTTTAACCATTCCATAAATCTTGTGTTTAGGGCCCCTGGAAGCATGAAAATCACTTTAAACATGCTAATTTTAGTTCTAACACTGATGATCCACCTACAAATGTGAACTGACGTTCAAAAATAAAACATTTGAAAACGGACCATTTTCCACATTTCAGAAGCATGACGTAATGGGGGGGGTGTTATCTCTTTTGTCGAAAATCAGCCGTTTTTGCTTGAACATTAAATACCTCCAAATGGTATTTAATTAACTTCCCGGGGTGAAGAAACCCTTTTTGAGAACTCAGAGTGAGTAAATTGGCCATTTTCATGCACTTTTAACCATTCCATAAATCTTGTGTTTAGGGCCCCTGGAAGCATGAAAATCACTTTAAACATGCTAATTTTAGCTGTAACACTGATGATCCACCTACAAATGTGAACTGACGTTCAAAAATAAAACATTTGAAAACGGACCATTTTCCACATTTCTGAAGCATGACGTAATGGGGGGGTGTTATCTCTTTTGTCGAAAATCAGCCGTTTTTGATTGAACATTAAATGCCTCCAAATGGTATTTAATTAACTTCCCGGAGTGAAGAAACCCTTTTTGAGAACTCAGAGTGAGTAAATTGGCCATTTTCATGCACTTTTAACCATTCCATAAATCGTGTGTTTAGGGCCCCTGGAAGCATGAAAATCACTTTAAACATGCTAATTTTATCTCTAACACTGATGATCCACCTACAAATGTGAACTGACGTTCAAAAACTAAAACATTTGAAAACGGACCATTCTCCACATTTCTGAAGCATGACGTAATGGGGGGGTGTTATCTCTTTTGTCGAAAATCTGCCGTTTTTGCTTGCACATTAAATGCCTCCAAATGGTATTTAATTAACTTCCCGGAGTGAAGAAACCCTTTTTGAGAACTCAGAGTGAGTAAATTGGCCATTTTCATGCACTTTTAACCATTCCATAAATCTTGTGTTTAGGGCCCCTGGAAGCATGAAAATCACTTTAAACATGCTAATTTTAGCTCTAACACTGATGATCCACCTACAAATGTGAACTGACGTTCAAAAATAAAACATTCGAAAACGGACCATTCTCCACATTTCTGAAGCATGACATAATGGGGGGGTGTTATCTCTTTTGTCGAAAATCAGCCGTTTTTGCTTGCACATTAAATGCCTCCAAATGGTATTTAATTCACTTCCCGAGCCCCTGGAAGCATGAAAATCACTTTAAACATGCTAATTTTAGCTCTAACACTGATGATCCACGTACAAATGTGAACTGACTTTCAAAAATAAAACATTTGAAAACGGACCATTTTCCACATTTCTGAAGCATGACGTAATGGGGGGGTGTTATCTCTTTTGTCGAAAATCGGCCGTTTTTGCTTGAACAATAAATGCCTCCAAATGGTATTTAATTAACTTCCCGGGGTGAAGAAACCCTTTATGAGAACTCAGAGTGAATAAATTGGCCATTTTCATGCACTTTTAACCATTCCATAAATCTTGTGTTTAGGGCCCCTGGAAGCATGAAAATCACTTTAAACATGCTAATTTTAGCTCTAACACTGATGATCAACCTACAAATGTGAACTGACGTTTAAAAATAAAACATTTGAAAACGGACCATTTTCCACATTTCTGAAGCATGACGTAATGGGGGGGTGTTATCTCTTTTGTCGAAAATCAGCCGTTTTTGCTTGAACATTAAATGCCTCCAAATGGAATTTAATTAAATTCCCGGGGTGAAGAAACCCTTTTTGAGAACTCAGTGTGAGTAAATTGGCCATTTTCATGCACTTTTAACCATTCCATAAATCTTGTGTTTAGGGCCCCTGGAAGCATGAAAATCACTTTAAACATGCTAATTTTAGTTCTAACACTGATGATCCACCTACAAATGTGAACTGACGTTCAAAAATAAAACATTTGAAAACGGACCATTTTCCACATTTCAGAAGCATGACATAATGGGGGGGGTGTTATCTCTTTTGTCGAAAATCAGCCGTTTTTGCTTGAACATTAAATACCTCCAAATGGTATTTAATTAACTTCCCGGGGTGAAGAAACCCTTTTTGAGAACTCAGAGTGAGTAAATTGGCCATTTTCATGCACTTTTAACCATTCCATAAATCTTGTGTTTAGGGCCCCTGGAAGCATGAAAATCACTTTAAACATGCTAATTTTAGCTGTAACACTGATGATCCACCTACAAATGTGAACTGACGTTCAAAAATAAAACATTTGAAAACGGACCATTTTCCACATTTCTGAAGCATGACGTAATGGGGGGGTGTTATCTCTTTTGTCGAAAATCAGCCGTTTTTGATTGAACATTAAATGCCTCCAAATGGTATTTAATTAACTTCCCGGAGTGAAGAAACCCTTTTTGAGAACTCAGAGTGAGTAAATTGGCCATTTTCATGCACTTTTAACCATTCCATAAATCTTGTGTTTAGGGCCCCTGGAAGCATGAAAATCACTTTAAACATGCTAATTTTAGCTCTAACACTGATGATCAACCTACAAATGTGAACTGACGTTTAAAAATAAAACATTTGAAAACGGACCATTTTCCACATTTCTGAAGCATGACGTAATGGGGGGGTGTTATCTCTTTTGTCGAAAATCAGCCGTTTTTGCTTGAACATTAAATGCCTCCAAATGGAATTTAATTAAATTCCCGGGGTGAAGAAACCCTTTTTGAGAACTCAGTGTGAGTAAATTGGCCATTTTCATGCACTTTTAACCATTCCATAAATCTTGTGTTTAGGGCCCCTGGAAGCATGAAAATCACTTTAAACATGCTAATTTTAGTTCTAACACTGATGATCCACCTACAAATGTGAACTGACGTTCAAAAATAAAACATTTGAAAACGGACCATTTTCCACATTTCAGAAGCATGACATAATGGGGGGGGTGTTATCTCTTTTGTCGAAAATCAGCCGTTTTTGCTTGAACATTAAATACCTCCAAATGGTATTTAATTAACTTCCCGGGGTGAAGAAACCCTTTTTGAGAACTCAGAGTGAGTAAATTGGCCATTTTCATGCACTTTTAACCATTCCATAAATCTTGTGTTTAGGGCCCCTGGAAGCATGAAAATCACTTTAAACATGCTAATTTTAGCTGTAACACTGATGATCCACCTACAAATGTGAACTGACGTTCAAAAATAAAACATTTGAAAACGGACCATTTTCCACATTTCTGAAGCATGACGTAATGGGGGGGTGTTATCTCTTTTGTCGAAAATCAGCCGTTTTTGATTGAACATTAAATGCCTCCAAATGGTATTTAATTAACTTCCCGGAGTGAAGAAACCCTTTTTGAGAACTCAGAGTGAGTAAATTGGCCATTTTCATGCACTTTTAACCATTCCATAAATCTTGTGTTTAGGGCCCCTGGAAGCATGAAAATCACTTTAAACATGCTAATTTTAGCTCTAACACTGATGATCCACCTACAAATGTGAACCGACGTTCAAAAATAAAACATTTGAAAACGGACCATTTTCCACATTTCTGAAGCATGACGTAATGGGGGGTGTTATCTCTTTTGTCGAAAATCAGCCGTTTTTGCTTGAACATTAAATGCCTCCAAATGGTATTTAATTAACTTCCCGGGGTGAAGAAACCCTTTTTGAGAACTCAGAGTGAGTAAATTGGCCATTTTCATGCACTTTTAACCATTCCATAAATCTTGTGTTTAGGGCCCCTGGAAGCATGAAAATCACTTTAAACATGCTAATTTTAGCTCTAACACTGATGACCCACCTACAAATGTGAACTGACGTTCAAAAATAAAACATTCGAAAACGGACCATTCTCCACATTTCTGAAGCATGACGTAATGGGGGGGTGTTATCTCTTTTGTCGAAAATCAGCCGTTTTTGCTTGAACATTAAATGCCTCCAAATGGTATTTAATTAACTTCCTGGGGTGAAGAAACCCTTTTTGAGAACTCAGAGTGAGTAAATTGGCCATTTTCATGCACTTTTAACCATTCCATAAATCTTGTGTTTAGGGCCCCTGGAAGCATGAAAATCACTTTAAACATGCTAATTTTAGCTCTAACACTGATGATCAACCTACAAATGTGAACTGACGTTTAAAAATAAAACATTTGAAAACGGACCATTTTCCACATTTCTGAAGCATGACGTAATGGGGGGGTGTTATCTCTTTTGTCGAAAATCAGCCGTTTTTGCTTGAACATTAAATGCCTCCAAATGGAATTTAATTAAATTCCCGGGGTGAAGAAACCCTTTTTGAGAACTCAGTGTGAGTAAATTGGCCTTTTTCATGCACTTTTAACCATTCCATAAATCTTGTGTTTAGGGCCCCTGGAAGCATGAAAATCACTTTAAACATGCTAATTTTAGCTCTAACACTGATGATCCACCTACAAATGTGAACTGACGTTCAAAAATAAAACATTTGAAAACAGACCATTTTCCACATTTCTGAAGCATGACGTAATGGGGGGGGTGTTATCGCTTTTGTCGAAAATCAGCTGTTTTTGCTTAAACATTAAATGCCTCCAAATGGTATTTAATTAACTTCCCGGGGTGAAGAAACCCTTTTTGAGAACTCAGAGTGAGTAAATTGGCCATTTTCATGCACTTTTAACCATTCCATAAATCTTGTGTTTAGGGCCCCTGGAAGCATGAAAATCACTTTAAACATGCTAATTTTAGCTCTAACACTGATGATCCTCCTACAAATGTGAACTGACGTTCAAAAATAAAACATTTGAAAACGGACCATTTTCCACATTTCTGAAGCATGACGTAATGGGGGGGGTGTTATCTCTTTTGTCGAAAATCAGCCGTTTTTGCTTGAACATTAAATGCTTCCAAATGGTATTTAATTAACTTCCCGGGGTGAAGAAACCCTTTTTGAGAACTCAGAGTGAGTAAATTGGCCATTTTCATGCACTTTTAACCATTCCATAAATCTTGTGTTTAGGGCCCCTGGAAGCATGAAAATCACTTTAAACATGCTAATTTTAGCTCTAACACTGATGATCCACCTACAAATGTGAACTGACGTTCAAAAATAAAACATTCGAAAACGGACCATTCTCCACATTTCTGAAGCATGACGTAATGGGGGGGTGTTATCTCTTTTGTCGAAAATCAGCCGTTTTTGCTTGCACATTAAATGCCTCCAAATGGTATTTAATTCACTTCCCGAGCCCCTGGAAGCATGAAAATCACTTTAAACATGCTAATTTTAGCTCTAACACTGATGATCCACGTACAAATGTGAACTGACGTTCAAAAATAAAACATTTGAAAACGGACCATTTTCCACATTTCTGAAGCATGACGTAATGGGGGGGTGTTATCTCTTTTGTCGAAAATCGGCCGTTTTTGCTTGAACAATAAATGCCTCCAAATGGTATTTAATTAACTTCCCGGGGTGAAGAAACCCTTTATGAGAACTCAGAGTGAATAAATTGGCCATTTTCATGCACTTTTAACCATTCCATAAATCTTGTGTTTAGGGCCCCTGGAAGCATGAAAATCACTTTAAACATGCTAATTTTAGCTCTAACACTGATGATCAACCTACAAATGTGAACTGACGTTTAAAAATAAAACATTTGAAAACGGACCATTTTCCACATTTCTGAAGCATGACGTAATGGGGGGGTGTTATCTCTTTTGTCGAAAATCAGCCGTTTTTGCTTGAACATTAAATGCCTCCAAATGGAATTTAATTAAATTCCCGGGGTGAAGAAACCCTTTTTGAGAACTCAGTGTGAGTAAATTGGCCATTTTCATGCACTTTTAACCATTCCATAAATCTTGTGTTTAGGGCCCCTGGAAGCATGAAAATCACTTTAAACATGCTAATTTTAGTTCTAACACTGATGATCCACCTACAAATGTGAACTGACGTTCAAAAATAAAACATTTGAAAACGGACCATTTTCCACATTTCAGAAGCATGACGTAATGGGGGGGGTGTTATCTCTTTTGTCGAAAATCAGCCGTTTTTGCTTGAACATTAAATACCTCCAAATGGTATTTAATTAACTTCCCGGGGTGAAGAAACCCTTTTTGAGAACTCAGAGTGAGTAAATTGGCCATTTTCATGCACTTTTAACCATTCCATAAATCTTGTGTTTAGGGCCCCTGGAAGCATGAAAATCACTTTAAACATGCTAATTTTAGCTGTAACACTGATGATCCACCTACAAATGTGAACTGACGTTCAAAAATAAAACATTTGAAAACGGACCATTTTCCACATTTCTGAAGCATGACGTAATGGGGGGGTGTTATCTCTTTTGTCGAAAATCAGCCGTTTTTGATTGAACATTAAATGCCTCCAAATGGTATTTAATTAACTTCCCGGAGTGAAGAAACCCTTTTTGAGAACTCAGAGTGAGTAAATTGGCCATTTTCATGCACTTTTAACCATTCCATAAATCGTGTGTTTAGGGCCCCTGGAAGCATGAAAATCACTTTAAACATGCTAATTTTATCTCTAACACTGATGATCCACCTACAAATGTGAACTGACGTTCAAAAACTAAAACATTTGAAAACGGACCATTCTCCACATTTCTGAAGCATGACGTAATGGGGGGGTGTTATCTCTTTTGTCGAAAATCAGCCGTTTTTGCTTGCACATTAAATGCCTCCAAATGGTATTTAATTAACTTCCCGGAGTGAAGAAACCCTTTTTGAGAACTCAGAGTGAGTAAATTGGCCATTTTCATGCACTTTTAACCATTCCATAAATCTTGTGTTTAGGGCCCCTGGAAGCATGAAAATCACTTTAAACATGCTAATTTTAGCTCTAACACTGATGATCCACCTACAAATGTGAACTGACGTTCAAAAATAAAACATTCGAAAACGGACCATTCTCCACATTTCTGAAGCATGACGTAATGGGGGGGTGTTATCTCTTTTGTCGAAAATCAGCCGTTTTTGCTTGCACATTAAATGCCTCCAAATGGTATTTAATTCACTTCCCGAGCCCCTGGAAGCATGAAAATCACTTTAAACATGCTAATTTTAGCTCTAACACTGATGATCCACGTACAAATGTGAACTGACTTTCAAAAATAAAACATTTGAAAACGGACCATTTTCCACATTTCTGAAGCATGACGTAATGGGCGGGTGTTATCTCTTTTGTTGAAAATCGGCCGTTTTTGCTTGAACAATAAATGCCTCCAAATGGTATTTAATTAACTTCCCGGGGTGAAGAAACCCTTTATGAGAACTCAGAGTGAATAAATTGGCCATTTTCATGCACTTTTAACCATTCCATAAATCTTGTGTTTAGGGCCCCTGGAAGCATGAAAATCACTTTAAACATGCTAATTTTAGCTCTAACACTGATGATCAACCTACAAATGTGAACTGACGTTTAAAAATAAAACATTTGAAAACGGACCATTTTCCACATTTCTGAAGCATGACGTAATGGGGGGGTGTTATCTCTTTTGTCGAAAATCAGCCGTTTTTGCTTGAACATTAAATGCCTCCAAATGGAATTTAATTAAATTCCCGGGGTGAAGAAACCCTTTTTGAGAACTCAGTGTGAGTAAATTGGCCATTTTCATGCACTTTTAACCATTCCATAAATCTTGTGTTTAGGGCCCCTGGAAGCATGAAAATCACTTTAAACATGCTAATTTTAGTTCTAACACTGATGATCCACCTACAAATGTGAACTGACGTTCAAAAATAAAACATTTGAAAACGGACCATTTTCCACATTTCAGAAGCATGACATAATGGGGGGGGTGTTATCTCTTTTGTCGAAAATCAGCCGTTTTTGCTTGAACATTAAATACCTCCAAATGGTATTTAATTAACTTCCCGGGGTGAAGAAACCCTTTTTGAGAACTCAGAGTGAGTAAATTGGCCATTTTCATGCACTTTTAACCATTCCATAAATCTTGTGTTTAGGGCCCCTGGAAGCATGAAAATCACTTTAAACATGCTAATTTTAGCTGTAACACTGATGATCCACCTACAAATGTGAACTGACGTTCAAAAATAAAACATTTGAAAACGGACCATTTTCCACATTTCTGAAGCATGACGTAATGGGGGGGTGTTATCTCTTTTGTCGAAAATCAGCCGTTTTTGATTGAACATTAAATGCCTCCAAATGGTATTTAATTAACTTCCCGGAGTGAAGAAACCCTTTTTGAGAACTCAGAGTGAGTAAATTGGCCATTTTCATGCACTTTTAACCATTCCATAAATCTTGTGTTTAGGGCCCCTGGAAGCATGAAAATCACTTTAAACATGCTAATTTTAGCTCTAACACTGATGATCCACCTACAAATGTGAAACGACGTTCAAAAATAAAACATTTGAAAACGGACCATTTTCCACATTTCTGAAGCATGACGTAATGGGGGGTGTTATCTCTTTTGTCGAAAATCAGCCGTTTTTGCTTGAACATTAAATGCCTCCAAATGGTATTTAATTAACTTCCCGGGGTGAAGAAACCCTTTTTGAGAACTCAGAGTGAGTAAATTGGCCATTTTCATGCACTTTTAACCATTCCATAAATCTTGTGTTTAGGGCCCCTGGAAGCATGAAAATCACTTTAAACATGCTAATTTTAGCTCTAACACTGATGATCCACCTACAAATGTGAACTGACGTTCAAAAATAAAACATTCGAAAACGGACCATTCTCCACATTTCTGAAGCATGACGTAATGGGGGGGTGTTATCTCTTTTGTCGAAAATCAGCCGTTTTTGCTTGAACATTAAATGCCTCCAAATGGTATTTAATTAACTTCCTGGGGTGAAGAAACCCTTTTTGAGAACTCAGAGTGAGTAAATTGGCCATTTTCATGCACTTTTAACCATTCCATAAATCTTGTGTTTAGGGCCCCTGGAAGCATGAAAATCACTTTAAACATGCTAATTTTAGCTCTAACACTGATGATCAACCTACAAATGTGAACTGACGTTTAAAAATAAAACATTTGAAAACGGACCATTTTCCACATTTCTGAAGCATGACGTAATGGGGGGGTGTTATCTCTTTTGTCGAAAATCAGCCGTTTTTGCTTGAACATTAAATGCCTCCAAATGGAATTTAATTAAATTCCCGGGGTGAAGAAACCCTTTTTGAGAACTCAGTGTGAGTAAATTGGCCATTTTCATGCACTTTTAACCATTCCATAAATCTTGTGTTTAGGGCCCCTGGAAGCATGAAAATCACTTTAAACATGCTAATTTTAGTTCTAACACTGATGATCCACCTACAAATGTGAACTGACGTTCAAAAATAAAACATTTGAAAACGGACCATTTTCCACATTTCAGAAGCATGACGTAATGGGGGGGGTGTTATCTCTTTTGTCGAAAATCAGCCGTTTTTGCTTGAACATTAAATACCTCCAAATGGTATTTAATTAACTTCCCGGGGTGAAGAAACCCTTTTTGAGAACTCAGAGTGAGTAAATTGGCCATTTTCATGCACTTTTAACCATTCCATAAATCTTGTGTTTAGGGCCCCTGGAAGCATGAAAATCACTTTAAACATGCTAATTTTAGCTGTAACACTGATGATCCACCTACAAATGTGAACTGACGTTCAAAAATAAAACATTTGAAAACGGACCATTTTCCACATTTCTGAAGCATGACGTAATGGGGGGGGTGTTATCTCTTTTGTCGAAAATCAGCCGTTTTTGATTGAACATTAAATGCCTCCAAATGGTATTTAATTAACTTCCCGGAGTGAAGAAACCCTTTTTGAGAACTCAGAGTGAGTAAATTGGCCATTTTCATGCACTTTTAACCATTCCATAAATCTTGTGTTTAGGGCCCCTGGAAGCATGAAAATCACTTTAAACATGCTAATTTTAGCTCTAACACTGATGATCCACCTACAAATGTGAACCGACGTTCAAAAATAAAACATTTGAAAACGGACCATTTTCCACATTTCTGAAGCATGACGTAATGGGGGGTGTTATCTCTTTTGTCGAAAATCAGCCGTTTTTGCTTGAACATTAAATGCCTCCAAATGGTATTTAATTAACTTCCCGGGGTGAAGAAACCCTTTTTGAGAACTCAGAGTGAGTAAATTGGCCATTTTCATGCACTTTTAACCATTCCATAAATCTTGTGTTTAGGGCCCCTGGAAGCATGAAAATCACTTTAAACATGCTAATTTTAGCTCTAACACTGATGATCCACCTACAAATGTGAACTGACGTTCAAAAATAAAACATTCGAAAACGGACCATTCTCCACATTTCTGAAGCATGACGTAATGGGGGGGTGTTATCTCTTTTGTCGAAAATCAGCCGTTTTTGCTTGAACATTAAATGCCTCCAAATGGTATTTAATTAACTTCCTGGGGTGAAGAAACCCTTTTTGAGAACTCAGAGTGAGTAAATTGGCCATTTTCATGCACTTTTAACCATTCCATAAATCTTGTGTTTAGGGCCCCTGGAAGCATGAAAATCACTTTAAACATGCTAATTTTAGCTCTAACACTGATGATCCACCTACAAATGTGAACTGACGTTCAAAAATAAAACATTTGAAAACTGACCATTTTCCACATTTCTGAAGCATGACGTAATGGGGGGTGTTATCTCTTTTGTTGAAAATCAGCCGTTTTTGCTTGATCATTAAATGCCTCCAAATGGTATTTAATTCATTTTCCGAGCCCCTGGAAGCATGAAAATCACTTTAAACATGCTAATTTTAGCTCTAACACTGATGATCCACCTACAAATGTGAACTGACGTTCAAAAATAAAACATTTGAAAACGGACCATTTTCCACATTTCTGAAGCATGACGTAATGGGGGGGTGTTATCTCTTTTGTCGAAAATCAGCCGTTTTTGCTTGAACATTAAATGCCTCCAAATGGTATTTAATTAACTTCCCGGGGTGAAGAAACCCTTTTTGAGAACTCAGAGTGAGTAAATTGGCCATTTTCATGCACTTTTAACCATTCCATAAATCCTGTGTTTAGGGCCCCTGGAAGCATGAAAATCACTTTAAACATGCTAATTTTAGCTCTAACACTGATGATCCTCCTACAAATGTGAACTGACGTTCAAAAATAAAACATTTGAAAACGGACCATTTTCCACATTTCTGAAGCATGACGTAATGGGGGGGGTGTTATCTCTTTTGTCGAAAATCAGCTGTTTTTGCTTGAACATTAAATGCTTCCAAATGGTATTTAATTAACTTCCCGGGGTGAAGAAACCCTTTTTGAGAACTCAGAGTGAGTAAATTGGCCATTTTCATGCACTTTTAACCATTCCATAAATCTTGTGTTTAGGGCCCCTGGAAGCATGAAAATCACTTTAAACATGATAATTTTAGCTCTAACACTGATTATCCACCTACAAATGTGAACTGACGTTCAAAAATAAAACATTTGAAAACGGACCATTTTCCACATTTCTGAAGCATGACGTAATGGGGGGGTGTTATCTCTTTTGTCGAAAATCAGCCGTTTTTGCTTGAACATTAAATGCCTCCAAATGGTATTTAATTAACTTCCCAAAGTGAAGAAACCCTTTTTCAGAACTCAGAGTGAGTAAATTGGCCATTTTCATGCACTTTTAACCATTCCATAAATCTTGTGTTTAGGGCCCCTGGAAGCATGAAAATCACTTTAAACATGCTAATTTTAGTTCTAACACTGATGATCCACCTACAAATGTGAACTGACGTTCAAAAATAAAACATTTGAAAACGGACCATTTTCCACATTTCAGAAGCATGACGTAATGGGGGGGGTGTTATCTCTTTTGTCGAAAATCAGCCGTTTTTGCTTGAACATTAAATGCCTCCAAATGGTATTTAATTAACTTCCCGGGGTGAAGAAACCCTTTTTGAGAACTCAGAGTGAGTAAATTGGCCATTTTCATGCACTTTTAACCATTCCATAAATCTTGTGTTTAGGGCCCCTGGAAGCATGAAAATCACTTTAAACATGCTCATTTTAGCTGTAACACTGATGATCCACCTACAAATGTGAACTGACGTTCAAAAATAAAACATTCGAAAACGGACCATTCTCCACATTTCTGAAGCATGACGTAATGGGGGGGTGTTATCTCTTTTGTCGAAACTCAGCCGTTTTTGCTTGAACATTAAATGCCTCCAAATGGTATTTAATTCACTTCCCGAGCCCCTGGAAGCATAAAAATCACTTTAAACATGCTAATTTTAGCTCTAACACTGATGATCCACGTACAAATGTGAACTGACGTTCAAAAATAAAACATTTGAAAACGGACCATTTTCCACATTTCTGAAGCATGACGTAATGGGGGGGTGTTATCTCTTTTGTCGAAAATCAGCCGTTTTTGCTTGAACAATAAATGCCTCCAAATGGTATTTAATTAACTTCCCGGGGTGAAGAAACCCTTTTTGAGAACTCAGAGTGAATAAATTGGCCATTTTCATGCACTTTTAACCATTCCATAAATCTTGTGTTTAGGGCCCCTGGAAGCATGAAAATCACTTTAAACATGCTAATTTGAGCTCTAACACTGATGATCCACCTACAAATGTGAACTGACGTTCAAAAATAAAACATTTGAAAACGGACCATTCTCCACATTTCTGAAGCATGACGTAATGGGGGGGGTGTTATCTCTTTTGTTGAAAATCAGCCGTTTTTGCTTGATCATTAAATGCCTCCAAATGGTATTTAATTCACTTTCCGAGCCCCTGGAAGCATGAAAATCACTTTAAACATGCTAATTTTAGCTCTAACACTGATGATCCACCTACAAATGTGAACTGACGTTCAAAAATAAAACATTTGAAAACGGACCATTTTCCACATTTCTGAAGCATGACGTAATGGGGGGGTGTTATCTCTTTTGTCGAAAATCAGCCGTTTTTGCTTGAACATTAAATGCCTCCAAATGGTATTTAATTAACTTCCTGGGGTGAAGAAACCCTTTTTGAGAACTCAGAGTGAGTAAATTGGCCATTTTCATGCACTTTTAACCATTCCATAAATCTTGTGTTTAGGGCCCCTGGAAGCATGAAAATCACTTTAAACATGCTAATTTTAGCTCTAACACTTATGATCCACCTACAAATGTGAACTGACGTTCAAAAATAAAACATTTGAAAACGGACCATTTTCCACATTTCTGAAGCATGACGTAATGGGGGGGTGTTATCTCTTTTGTCGAAAATCAGCCGTTTTTGCTTGAACATTAAATGCCTCCAAATGGTATTTAATTAACTTCCCGGAGTGAAGAAACCCTTTTTGAGAACTCAGAGTGAGTAAATTGGCCATTTTCATGCACTTTTAACCATTCCATAAATCTTGTGTTTAGGGCCCCTGGAAGCATGAAAATCACTTTAAACATGCTAATTTTAGCTCTAACACTGATGATCCACCTACAAATGTGAACTGACGTTCAAAAATAAAACATTTGAAAACGGACCATTTTCCACATTTCTGAAGCATGACGTAATGGGGGGGTGTTATCTCTTTTGTCGAATATCAGCCGTTTTTGCTTGAACATTAAATGCCTCCAAATGGTATTTAATTAACTTCCTGGGGTGAAGAAACCCTTTTTGAGAACTCAGAGTGAGTAAATTGGCCATTTTCATGCACTTTTAACCATTCCATAAATCTTGTGTTTAGGGCCCCTGGAAGCATGAAAATCACTTTAAACATGCTAATTTTAGCTCTAACACTGATGATCCACCTACAAATGTGAACTGACGTTCAAAAATAAAACATTTGAAAACAGACCATTTTCCACATTTCTGAAGCATGACGTAATGGGGGGGGTGTTATCGCTTTTGTCGAAAATCAGCCGTTTTTGCTTAAACATTAAATGCCTCCAAATGGTATTTAATTAACTTCCCGGGGTGAAGAAACCCTTTTTGAGAACTCAGAGTGAGTAAATTGGCCATTTTCATGCACTTTAAACCATTCCATAAATCTTGTGTTTAGGGCCCCTGGAAGCATGAAAATCACTTTAAACATGCTAATTTTAGCTCTAACACTGATGATCCTCCTACAAATGTGAACTGACGTTCAAAAATAAAACATTTGAAAACGGACCATTTTCCACATTTCTGAAGCATGACGTAATGGGGGGGGGTGTTATCTCTTTTGTCGAAAATCAGCCGTTTTTGCTTGAACATTAAATGCCTCCAAATGGTATTTAATTAACTTCCCGGGGTGAGGAAACCCTTTTTGAGAACTCAAAGTGAGTAAATTGGCCATTTTCATGCACTTTTAACCATTCCATAAATCTTGTGTTTAGGGCCCCTGGAAGCATGAAAATCACTTTAAACATGCTAATTTTAGCTCTAACACTGATGATCCACCTACAAATGTGAACTGACGTACAAAAATAAAACATTTGAAAACGGACCATTTTCCACATTTCTGAAGCATGACGTAATGGGGGGGTGTTATCTCTTTTGTCGAAAATCAGCCGTTTTTGCTTGAACATTAAATGCCTCCAAATGGTATTTAATTAACTTCCCGGAGTGAAGAAACCCTTTTGAGAACTCAGAGTGAGTAAATTGGCCATTTTCATGCACTTTTAACCATTCCATAAATCTTGTGTTTAGGGCCCCTGGAAGCATGAAAATCACTTTAAACATGCTAATTTTAGCTCTAACACTGATGATCCACCTACAAATGTGAACTGACGTTCAAAAATAAAACATTTGAAAACGGACCATTTTCCACATTTCTGAAGCATGACGTAATGGGGGGGTGTTATCTCTTTTGTCGAAAATCAGCCGTTTTTGCTTGAACATTAAATGCCTCCGAATGGTATTTAATTAACTTCCCGGGGTGAAGAAACCCTTTTTGAGAACTCAGAGTGAGTAAATTGGCCATTTTCATGCACTTTTAACCATTCCATAAATCTTGTGTTTAGGGCCCCTGGAAGCATGAAAATCACTTTAAACATGCTAATTTTAGCTCTAACACTGATGATCCACCTACAAATGTGAACTGACGTTCAAAAATAAAACATTTGAAAACAGACCATTTTCCACATTTCTGAAGCATGACGTAATGGGGGGGTGTTATCTCTTTTGTCGAAAATCAGCCGTTTTTGCTTGAACATTAAATGCCTCCAAATGGTATTTAATTAACTTCCCGGAGTGAAGAAACCCTTTTTAAGAACTCAGAGTGAGTAAATTGGCCATTTTCATGCACTTATAACCATTCCATAAATCTTGTGTTTAGGGCCCCTGGAAGCATGAAAATCACTTTAAACATGCTAATTTTAGCTCTAACACTGATGATCCACCTACAAATGTGAACTGACGTTCAAAAATAAAACATTTGAAAACGGACCATTTTCCACATTTCTGAAGCATGACGTAATGGGGGGGTGTTATCTCTTTTGTCGAAAATCAGCCGTTTTTGCTTGAACATTAAATGCCTCCAAATGGTATTTAATTAACTTCCCGGAGTGAAGAAACCCTTTTTGAGAACTCAGAGTGAGTAAATTGGCTATTTTCATGCACTTTTAACCATTCCATAAATCTTGTGTTTAGGGCCCCTGGAAGCATGAAAATCACTTTAAACATGCTAATTTTAGCTCTAACACTGATGATCCACCTACAAATGTGAACTGACGTTAAAAAATAAAAGATTTGAAAACGGACCATTTTCCACATTTCTGAAGCATGACGTAATGGGGGGGTGTTATCTCTTTTGTCGAAAATCAGCCGTTTTTGCTTGAACATTAAATGCCTCCAAATGGTATTTAATTAACTTCCCGGGGTGAAGAAACCCTTTTTGAGAACTCAGAGTGAGTAAATTGGCCATTTTCATGCACTTTTAACCATTCCATAAATCTTGTGTTTAGGGCCCCTGGAAGCATGAAAATCACTTTAAACATGCTAATTTTAGTTCTAACACTGATGATCCACCTACAAATGTGAACTGACGTTCAAAAATAAAACATTTGAAAACTGACCATTTTCCACATTTCAGAAGCATGACGTAATGGGGGGTGTTATCTCTTTTGTCGAAAATCAGCCGTTTTTGCTTGAACATTAAATGCCTCCAAATGGTATTTAATTAACTTCCGGGGTGAAGAAACCCTTTTTGAGAACTCAGAGTGAGTAAATTGGCCATTTTCATACACTTTTAACCATTCCATAAATCTTGTGTTTAGGGCCCCTGGAAGCATGAAAATCACTTTAAACATGCTAATTTTAGCTCTAACACTGATGATCCACCTACAAATGTGAACTGCCGTTCAAAAATAAAACATTTGAAAACGGACCATTTTCCACATTTCAGAAGCATGACGTAATGGGGGGTGTTATCTCTTTTGTCGAAAATCTGCCGTTTTTGCTTGAACATTAAATGCCTCCAAATGGTATTTAATTAACTTCCGGGGTGAAGAAACCCTTTTTGAGAACTCAGAGTGAGTAAATTGGCCATTTTCATACACTTTTAACCATTCCATAAATCTTGTGTTTAGGGCCCCTGGAAGCATGAAAATCACTTTAAACATGCTAATTTTAGCTCTAACACTGATGATCCACCTACAAATGTGAACTGACGTTCAAAAATAAAACATTTGAAAACGGACAATTTTCCACATTTCTGGAGCATGACGTAATGGGGGGGTGTTATCTCTTTTGTCGAAAATCAGCCGTTTTTGCTTGAACATTAAATGCCTCCAAATGGTATTTAATTAACTTCCCGGGGTGAAGAAACCCTTTTTGAGAACTCAGAGTGAGTAAATTGGCCATTTTCATGCACTTTTAACCATTCCATAAATCTTGTGTTTAGGGCCCCTGGAAGCATGAAAATCACTTTAAACATGCTAATTTTAGCTGTAACACTGATGATCCACCTACAAATGTGAACTGACGTTCAAAAATAAAACATTTGAAAACGGACCATTTGCCACATTTCTGAAGCATGACGTAATGGGGGGGTGTTATCTCTTTTGTCGAAAATCAGCCGTTTTTGATTGAACATTAAATGCCTCCAAATGGTATTTAATTAACTTCCCGGAGTGAAGAAACCCTTTTTGAGAACTCAGAGTGAGTAAATTGGCCATTTTCATGCCCTTTTAACCATTCCATAAATCGTGTGTTTAGGGCCCCTGGAAGCATGAAAATCACTTTAAACATGCTAATGTTATCTCTAACACTGATGATCCACCTACAAATGTGAACTGACGTTCAAAAATAAAACATTTGAAAACGGACCATTTTCCACATTTCTGAAGCATGACGTAATGGGGGGGGGTGTTATCTCTTTTGTCGAAAATCAGCCGTTTTTGCTTGAGCATTAAATGCCTCCAAATGGTATTTAATTAACTTCCCGGGGTGAAGAAACCCTTTTTGAGAACTCAGAGTGAGTAAATTGGCCATTTTCATGCACTTTTAACCATTCCATAAATCTTGTGTTTAGGGCCCCTGGCAGCATGAAAATCACTTTAAACATGCTAATTTTAGCTCTAAAACTGATGATCCACCTACAAATGTGAACTGACGTTCAAAAATAAAACATTCGAAAACGGACCATTCTCCACATTTCTGAAGCATGACGTAATGGGGGGGTGTTATCTCTTTTGTCGAAAATCAGCCGTTTTTGCTTGAACATTAAATGCCTCCAAATGGTATTTAATTCACTTCCCGAGCCCCTGGAAGCATGAAAATCACTTTAAACATGCTAATTTTAGCTCTAACACTGATGATCCACGTACAAATGTGAACTGACGTTCAAAAATAAAACATTTGAAAACGGACCATTTTCCACATTTCTAAAGCATGACGTAATGGGGGGGTGTTATCTCTTTTGTCGAAAATCAGCCGTTTTTGCTTGAACATTAAATGCCTCCAAATGGTATTTAATTAACTTCCCGAGGTGAAGAAACCCTTTTTGAGAACTCAGAGTGAGTAAATTGGCCATTTTCATGCACTTTTAACCATTCCATAAATCTTGTGTTTAGGGCCCCTGGAAGCATGAAAATCACTTTAAACATGCTAATTTTAGCTCTAACACTGATGATCCTCCTACAAATGTGAACTGACGTTCAAAAATAAAACATTTGAAAACGGACCATTTTCCACATTTCTGAAGCATGACGTAATGGGGGGGGTGTTATCTCTTTTGTCGAAAATCAGCCATTTTTGCTTGAACATTAAATGCCTCCAAATGGTATTTAATTAACTTCCCGGGGTGAAGAAACCCTTTTTGAGAACTCAGAGTGAGTAAATTGGCCATTTTCATGCACTTTTAACCATTCCATAAATCTTGTGTTTAGGGCCCCTGGAAGCATGAAAACCACTTTAAACATGCTAATTTTAGCTCTAACACTGATTATCCACCTACAAATGTGAACTGACGTTCAAAAATAAAACATTTGAAAACGGACCATTTTCCACATTTCTGAAGCATGACGTAATGGGGGGTGTTATCTCTTTTGTCGAAAATCAGCCGTTTTTGCTTGAACATTAAATGCCTCCAAATGGTATTTAATTAACTTCCCAAAGTGAAGAAACCCTTTTTCAGAACTCAGAGTGAGTAAATTGGCCATTTTCATGCACTTTTAACCATTCCATAAATCTTGTGTTTAGGGCCCCTGGAAGCATGAAAATCACTTTAAACATGCTAATTTTAGCTCTAACACTGATGATCCACCTACAAATGTGAACTGACGTTAAAAAATAAAACATTTGAAAACGGACCATTTTCCACATTTCTGAAGCATGACGTAATGGGGGGGTGTTATCTCTTTTGTCGAAAATCAAAGGTTTTTGCTTGAACATTAAATGCCTCCAAATGGTATTTAATTAACTTCCCGGGGTGAAGAAACCCTTTTTGAGAACTCAGAGTGAGTAAATTGGCCATTTTCATGCACTTTTAACCATTCCATAAATCTTGTGTTTAGGGCCCCTGGAAGCATGAAAATCACTTTAAACATGCTAATTTTAGTTCTAACACTGATGATCCACCTACAAATGTGAACTGACGTTCAAAAATAAAACATTTGAAAACGGACCATTTTCCACATTTCAGAAGCATGACGTAATGGGGGGGGTGTTATCTCTTTTGTCGAAAATCAGCCGTTTTTGCTTGAACATTAAATGCCTCCAAATGGTATTTAATTAACTTCCCGGGGTGAAGAAACCCTTTTTGAGAACTCAGAGTGAGTAAATTGGCCATTTTCATGCACTTTTAACCATTCCATAAATCTTGTGTTTAGGGCCCCTGGAAGCATGAAAATCACTTTAAACATGCTCATTTTAGCTGTAACACTGATGATCCACCTACAAATGTGAACTGACGTTCAAAAATAAAACATTTGAAAACGGACCATTTTCCACATTTCTGAAGCATGACGTAATGGGGGGGTGTTATCTCTTTTATCGAAAATCAGCCGTTTTTGATTGAACATTAAATGCCTCCAAATGGTATTTAATTAACTTCCCGGAGTGAAGAAACCCTTTTTGAGAACTCAGAGTGAGTGAATTGGCCATTTTCATGCACTTTTAACCATTCCATAAATCGTGGTGTTTAGGGCCCCTGGAAGCATGAAAATCACTTTAAACATGCTAATTTTATCTCTAACACTGATGATCCACCTACAAATGTGAACTGACGTTCAAAAATAAAACATTTGAAAACGGACCATTCTCCACATTTCTGAAGCATGACGTAATGGGGGGGTGGTATCTCTTTTGTTGAAAATCAGCCGTTTTTGCTTGATCATTAAATGCCTCCAAATGGTATTTAATTCACTTTCCGAGCCCCTGGAAGCATGAAAATCACTTTAAACATGCTAATTTTATCTCTAACACTGATGATCCACCTACAAATGTGAACTGACGTTCAAAAATAAAACATTTGAAAACGGACCATTCTCCACATTTCTGAAGCATGACGTAATGGGGGGGGTGTTATCTCTTTTGTCGAAAATCAGCCGTTTTTGCTTGAACATTAAATGCCTCCAAATGGTATTTAATTAACTTCCCGGGGTGAAGAAACCCTTTTTGAGAACTCAGAGTGAGTAAATTGGCCATTTTCATGCACTTTTAACCATTCCATAAATCTTGTGTTTAGGGCCCCTGGAAGCATGAAAATCACTTTAAACATGCTAATTTTAGCTCTAACACTGATGATCCACCTACAAATGTGAACTGACGTTCAAAAATAAAACATTTGAAAACGGACCATTTTCCACATTTGTGAAGCATGACGTAATGGGGGGTGTTATCTCTTTTGTCGAAAATCAGCCGTTTTTGCTTGAACATTAAATGCCTCCAAATGGTATTTAATTAACTTCCCGGGGTGAAGAAACCCTTTTTGAGAACTCAGAGTGAGTAAATTGGCCATTTTCATGCACTTTTAACCATTCCATAAATCTTGTGTTTAGGGCCCCTGGAAGCATGAAAATCACTTTAAACATGCTAATTTTAGCTCTAACACTGATGATCCACCTACAAATGTGAACTGACGTTCAAAAATAAAACATTCGAAAACGGACCATTCTCCACATTTCTGAAGCATGACGTAATGGGGGGGTGTTATCTCTTTTGTCGAAACTCAGCCGTTTTTGCTTGAACATTAAATGCCTCCAAATGGTATTTAATTCACTTCCCGAGCCCCTGGAAGCATAAAAATCACTTTAAACATGCTAATTTTAGCTCTAACACTGATGATCCACGTACAAATGTGAACTGACGTTCAAAAATAAAACATTTGAAAATGGACCATTTTCCACATTTCTGAAGCATGACGTAATGGGGGGGGTGTTATCTCTTTTGTCGAAAATCAGCCGTTTTTGCTTGAACATTAAATGCCTCCAAATGGTATTTAATTAACTTCCCGGGGTGAAGAAACCCTTTTTGAGAACTCAGAGTGAGTAAATTGGCCATTTTCATGCACTTTTAACCATTCCATAAATCTTGTGTTTAGGGCCCCTGGAAGCATGAAAATCACTTTAAACATGCTAATTTTAGCTCTAACACTGATGATCCATCTACAAATGTGAACTGACGTTCAAAAATAAAACATTTGAAAACGGACCATTTTCCACATTTCTGAAGCATGACGTAATGGGGGGTGTTATCTCTTTTGTCGAAAATCAGCCGTTTTTGCTTGAACATTAAATGCCTCCAAATGGTATTTAATTAACTTCCCGGGGTGAAGAAACCCTTTTTGAGAACTCAGAGTGAGTAAATTGGCCATTTTCATGCACTTTTAACCATTCCATAAATCTTGTGTTTAGGGCCCCTGGAAGCATGAAAATCACTTTAAACATGCTAATTTTAGCTCTAACACTGATGATCCACCTACAAATGTGAACTGACGTTCAAAAATAAAACATTCGAAAACGGACCATTCTCCACATTTCTGAAGCATGACGTAATGGGGGGGTGTTATCTCTTTTGTCGAAACTCAGCCATTTTTGCTTGAACATTAAATGCCTCCAAATGGTATTTAATTCACTTCCCGAGCCCCTGGAAGCATAAAAATCACTTTAAACATGCTAATTTTAGCTCTAACACTGATGATCCACGTACAAATGTGAACTGACGTTCAAAAATAAAACATTTGAAAACGGACCATTTTCCACATTTCTGAAGCATGACGTAATGGGGGGCTGTTATCTCTTTTGTCGAAAATCAGCCGTTTTTGCTTGAACAATAAATGCCTCCAAATGGTATTTAATTAACTTCCCGGGGGGAAGAAACCCTTTTTGAGAACTCAGAGTGAATAAATTGGCCATTTTCATGCACTTTTAACCATTCCATAAATCTTGTGTTTAGGGCCCCTGGAAGCATGAAAATCACTTTAAACATGCTAATTTTAGCTCTAACACTGATGATCAACCTACAAATGTGAACTGACGTTCAAAAATAAAACATTTGAAAACGGACCATTTTCCACATTTGTGAAGCATGACGTAATGGGGGGTGTTATCTCTTTTGTCGAAAATCAGCCGTTTTTGCTTGAACATTAAATGCCTCCAAATGGTATTTAATTAACTTCCCGGGGTGAAGAAACCCTTTTTGAGAACTCAGAGTGAGTAAATTGGCCATTTTCATGCACTTTTAACCATTCCATAAATCTTGTGTTTAGGGCCCCTGGAAGCATGAAAATCACTTTAAACATGCTAATTTTAGCTCTAACACTGATGATCCACCTACAAATGTGAACTGACGTTCAAAAATAAAACATTCGAAAACGGACCATTCTCCACATTTCTGAAGCATGACGTAATGGGGGGGTGTTATCTCTTTTGTCGAAACTCAGCCGTTTTTGCTTGAACATTAAATGCCTCCAAATGGTATTTAATTCACTTCCCGAGCCCCTGGAAGCATAAAAATCACTTTAAACATGCTAATTTTAGCTCTAACACTGATGATCCACGTACAAATGTGAACTGACGTTCAAAAATAAAACATTTGAAAATGGACCATTTTCCACATTTCTGAAGCATGACGTAATGGGGGGGGTGTTATCTCTTTTGTCGAAAATCAGCCGTTTTTGCTTGAACATTAAATGCCTCCAAATGGTATTTAATTAACTTCCCGGGGTGAAGAAACCCTTTTTGAGAACTCAGAGTGAGTAAATTGGCCATTTTCATGCACTTTTAACCATTCCATAAATCTTGTGTTTAGGGCCCCTGGAAGCATGAAAATCACTTTAAACATGCTAATTTTAGCTCTAACACTGATGATCCATCTACAAATGTGAACTGACGTTCAAAAATAAAACATTTGAAAACGGACCATTTTCCACATTTCTGAAGCATGACGTAATGGGGGGTGTTATCTCTTTTGTCGAAAATCAGCCGTTTTTGCTTGAACATTAAATGCCTCCAAATGGTATTTAATTAACTTCCCGGGGTGAAGAAACCCTTTTTGAGAACTCAGAGTGAGTAAATTGGCCATTTTCATGCACTTTTAACCATTCCATAAATCTTGTGTTTAGGGCCCCTGGAAGCATGAAAATCACTTTAAACATGCTAATTTTAGCTCTAACACTGATGATCCACCTACAAATGTGAACTGACGTTCAAAAATAAAACATTCGAAAACGGACCATTCTCCACATTTCTGAAGCATGACGTAATGGGGGGGTGTTATCTCTTTTGTCGAAACTCAGCCATTTTTGCTTGAACATTAAATGCCTCCAAATGGTATTTAATTCACTTCCCGAGCCCCTGGAAGCATAAAAATCACTTTAAACATGCTAATTTTAGCTCTAACACTGATGATCCACGTACAAATGTGAACTGACGTTCAAAAATAAAACATTTGAAAACGGACCATTTTCCACATTTCTGAAGCATGACGTAATGGGGGGCTGTTATCTCTTTTGTCGAAAATCAGCCGTTTTTGCTTGAACAATAAATGCCTCCAAATGGTATTTAATTAACTTCCCGGGGGGAAGAAACCCTTTTTGAGAACTCAGAGTGAATAAATTGGCCATTTTCATGCACTTTTAACCATTCCATAAATCTTGTGTTTAGGGCCCCTGGAAGCATGAAAATCACTTTAAACATGCTAATTTTAGCTCTAACACTGATGATCAACCTACAAATGTGAACTGACGTTTAAAAATAAAACATTTGAAAACGGACCATTTTCCACATTTCTGAAGCATGACGTAATGGGGGGTGTTATCTCTTTTGTCGAAAATCAGCCGTTTTTGCTTGAACATTAAATGCCTCCAAATGGAATTTAATTAAATTCCCGGGGTGAAGAAACCCTTTTTGAGAACTCAGTGTGAGTAAATTGGCCATTTTCATGCACTTTTAACCATTCCATAAATCTTGTGTTTAGGGCCCCTGGAAGCATGAAAATCACTTTAAACATGCTAATTTGAGCTCTAACACTGATGATCCACCTACAAATGTGAACTGACGTTCAAAAATAAAACATTTGAAAACGGACTATTCTCCACATTTCTGAAGCATGACGTAATGGGGGGGTGTTATCTCTTTTGTTGAAAATCAGCCGTTTTTGCTTGATCATTAAATGCCTCCAAATGGTATTTAATTCACTTTCCGAGCCCCTGGAAGCATGAAAATCACTTTAAACATGCTAATTTTAGCTCTAACACTGATGATCCACCTACAAATGTGAACTGACGTTCAAAAATAAAACATTTGAAAACGGACCATTTTCCACATTTCTGAAGCATGACGTAATGGGGGGTGTTATCTCTTTTGTCGAAAATCAGCCGTTTTTGCTTGAACATTAAATGCCTCCAAATGGTATTTAATTAACTTCCCGGGGTGAAGAAACCCTTTTTGAGAACTCAGAGTGAGTAAATTGGCCATTTTCATGCACTTTTAACCATTCCATAAATCTTGTGTTTAGGGCCCCTGGAAGCATGAAAATCACTTTAAACATGCTAATTTTAGCTCTAACACTTATGATCCACCTACAAATGTGAACTGACGTTCAAAAATAAAACATTTGAAAACGGACCATTTTCCACATTTCTGAAGCATGACGTAATGGGGGGGTGTTATCTCTTTTGTCGAAAATCAGCTGTTTTTGCTTGAACATTAAATGCCTCCAAATGGTATTTAAATAACTTCCCGGAGTGAAGAAACCCTTTTTGAGAACTCAGAGTGAGTAAATTGGCCATTTTCATGCACTTTTAACCATTCCATAAATCTTGTGTTTAGGGCCCCTGGAAGCATGAAAATCACTTTAAACATGCTAATTTTAGCTCTAACACTGATGATCCACCTACAAATGTGAACTGACGTTCAAAAATAAAACATTTGAAAACGGACCATTTTCCACATTTCTGAAGCATGACGTAATGGGGGGGTGTTATCTCTTTTGTCGAAAATCAGCCGTTTTTGCTTGAACATTAAATGCCTCCAAATGGTATTTAATTAACTTCCCGGAGTGAAGAAACCCTTTTTGAGAACTCAGAGTGAGTAAATTGGCCATTTTCATGCACTTTTAACCATTCCATAAATCTTGTGTTTAGGGCCCCTGGAAGCATGAAAATCACTTTAAACATGCTAATTTTAGCTCTAACACTGATGATCCACCTACAAATGTGAACTGACGTTCAAAAATAAAACATTTGAAAACGGACCATTTTCCACATTTCTGAAGCATGACGTAATGGGGGGGTGTTATCTCTTTTGTCGAATATCAGCCGTTTTTGCTTGAACATTAAATGCCTCCAAATGGTATTTAATTAACTTCCTGGGGTGAAGAAACCCTTTTTGAGAACTCAGAGTGAGTAAATTGGCCATTTTCATGCACTTTTAACCATTCCATAAATCTTGTGTTTAGGGCCCCTGGAAGCATGAAAATCACTTTAAACATGCTAATTTTAGCTCTAACACTGATGATCCACCTACAAATGTGAACTGACGTTCAAAAATAAAACATTTGAAAACAGACCATTTCCCACATTTCTGAAGCATGACGTAATGGGGGGGGTGTTATCGCTTTTGTCGAAAATCAGCCGTTTTTGCTTAAACATTAAATGCCTCCAAATGGTATTTAATTAACTTCCCGGGGTGAAGAAACCCTTTTTGAGAACTCAGAGTGAGTAAATTGGCCATTTTCATGCACTTTTAACCATTCCATAAATCTTGTGTTTAGGGCCCCTGGAAGCATGAAAATCACTTTAAACATGCTAATTTTAGCTCTAACACTGATGATCCTCCTACAAATGTGAACTGGTGTTCAAAAATAAAACATTTGAAAACGGACTATTTTCCACATTTCTGAAGCATGACGTAATGGGGGGGGTGTTATCTCTTTTGTCGAAAATCAGCCGTTTTTGCTTGAACATTAAATGCCTCCAAATGGTATTTAATTAACTTCCCGGGGTGAGGAAACCCTTTTTGAGAACTCAAAGTGAGTAAATTGGCCATTTTCATGCACTTTTAACCATTCCATAAATCTTGTGTTTAGGGCCCCTGGAAGCATGAAAATCACTTTAAACATGCTAATTTTAGCTCTAACACTGATGATCCACCTACAAATGTGAACTGACGTTCAAAAATAAAACATTTGAAAACGGACCATTTTCCACATTTCTGAAGCATGACGTAATGGGGGGGTGTTATCTCTTTTGTCGAAAATCAGCCGTTTTTGCTTGAACATTAAATGCCTCCAAATGGTATTTAATTAACTTCCCGGAGTGAAGAAACCCTTTTGAGAACTCAGAGTGAGTAAATTGGCCATTTTCATGCACTTTTAACCATTCCATAAATCTTGTGTTTAGGGCCCCTGGAAGCATGAAAATCACTTTAAACATGCTAATTTTAGCTCTAACACTGATGATCCACCTACAAATGTGAACTGACGTTCAAAAATAAAACATTTGAAAACGGACCATTTTCCACATTTCTGAAGCATGACGTAATGGGGGGGTGTTATCTCTTTTGTCGAAAATCAGCCGTTTTTGCTTGAACATTAAATGCCTCCGAATGGTATTTAATTAACTTCCCGGGGTGAAGAAACCCTTTTTGAGAACTCAGAGTGAGTAAATTGGCCATTTTCATGCACTTTTAACCATTCCATAAATCTTGTGTTTAGGGCCCCTGGAAGCATGAAAATCACTTTAAACATGCTAATTTTAGCTCTAACACTGATGATCCACCTACAAATGTGAACTGACGTTCAAAAATAAAACATTTGAAAACGGACCATTTTCCACATTTCTGAAGCATGACGTAATGGGGGGGTGTTATCTCTTTTGTCGAAAATCAGCCGTTTTTGCTTGAACATTAAATGCCTCCAAATGGTATTTAATTAACTTCCCGGAGTGAAGAAACCCTTTTTAAGAACTCAGAGTGAGTAAATTGGCCATTTTCATGCACTTTTAACCATTCCATAAATCTTGTGTTTAGGGCCCCTGGAAGCATGAAAATCACTTTAAACATGCTAATTTTAGCTCTAACACTGATGATCCACCTACAAATGTGAACTGACGTTCAAAAATAAAACATTTGAAAACGGACCATTTTCCACATTTCTGAAGCATGACGTAATGGGGGGGTGTTATCTCTTTTGTCGAAAATCAGCCGTTTTTGCTTGAACATTAAATGCCTCCAAATGGTATTTAATTAACTTCCCGGAGTGAAGAAACCCTTTTTGAGAACTCAGAGTGAGTAAATTGGCTATTTTCATGCACTTTTAACCATTCCATAAATCTTGTGTTTAGGGCCCCTGGAAGCATGAAAATCACTTTAAACATGCTAATTTTAGCTCTAACACTGATGATCCACCTACAAATGTGAACTGACGTTAAAAAATAAAAGATTTGAAAACGGACCATTTTCCACATTTCTGAAGCATGACGTAATGGGGGGGTGTTATCTCTTTTGTCGAAAATCAGCCGTTTTTGCTTGAACATTAAATGCCTCCAAACGGTATTTAATTAACTTCCCGGGGTGAAGAAACCCTTTTTGAGAACTCAGAGTGAGTAAATTGGCCATTTTCATGCACTTTTAACCATTCCATAAATCTTGTGTTTAGGGCCCCTGGAAGCATGAAAATCACTTTAAACATGCTAATTTTAGTTCTAACACTGATGATCCACCTACAAATGTGAACTGACGTTCAAAAATAAAACATTTGAAAACTGACCATTTTCCACATTTCAGAAGCATGACGTAATGGGGGGTGTTATCTCTTTTGTCGAAAATCAGCCATTTTTGCTTGAACATTAAATGCCTCCAAATGGTATTTAATTAACTTCCGGGGTGAAGAAACCCTTTTTGAGAACTCAGAGTGAGTAAATTGGCCATTTTCATACACTTTTAACCATTCCATAAATCTTGTGTTTAGGGCCCCTGGAAGCATGAAAATCACTTTAAACATGCTAATTTTAGCTCTAACACTGATGATCCACCTACAAATGTGAACTGCCGTTCAAAAATAAAACATTTGAAAACGGACCATTTTCCACATTTCTGAAGCATGACGTAATGGGGGGGTGTTATCTCTTTTGTCGAAAATCAGCCGTTTTTGCTTGAACATTAAATGCCTCCAAATGGTATTTAATTAACTTCCCGGGGTGAAGAAACCCTTTTTGAGAACTCAGAGTGAGTAAATTGGCCATTTTCATGCACTTTTAACCATTCCATAAATCTTGTGTTTAGGGCCCCTGGAAGCATGAACATCACTTTAAACATGCTAATTTTAGCTCTAACACTGATGATCCACCTACAAATGTGAACTGACGTTCAAAAATAAAACATTTGAAAACGGACCATTTTCCACATTTCTGAAGCATGACGTAATGGGGTGGTGTTATCTCTTTTGTCGAAAATCTGCCGTTTTTGCTTGAACATTAAATGCCTCCAAATGGTATTTAATTAACTTCCGGGGTGAAGAAACCCTTTTTGAGAACTCAGAGTGAGTAAATTGGCCATTTTCATACACTTTTAACCATTCCATAAATCTTGTGTTTAGGGCCCCTGGAAGCATGAAAATCACTTTAAACATGCTAATTTTAGCTCTAACACTGATGATCCACCTACAAATGTGAACTGACGTTCAAAAATAAAACATTTGAAAACGGACCATTTTCCACATTTCTGAAGCATGACGTAATGGGGGGGTGTTATCTCTTTTGTCGAAAATCAGCCGTTTTTGCTTGAACATTAAATGCCTCCAAATGGTATTTAATTAACTTCCCGGGGTGAAGAAACCCTTTTTGAGAACTCAGAGTGAGTAAATTGGCCATTTTCATGCACTTTTAACCATTCCATAAACCTTGTGTTTAGGGCCCCTGGAAGCATGAAAATCACTTTAAACATGCTAATTTTAGCTGTAACACTGATGATCCACCTACAAATGTGAACTGACGTTCAAAAATAAAACATTTGAAAACGGACCATTTGCCACATTTCTGAAGCATGACGTAATGGGGGGGTGTTATCTCTTTTGTCGAAAATCAGCCGTTTTTGATTGAACATTAAATGCCTCCAAATGGTATTTAATTAACTTCCCGGAGTGAAGAAACCCTTTTTGAGAACTCAGAGTGAGTAAATTGGCCACTTTAAACATGCTAATTTTAGCTCTAACACTGATGATCCACCTACAAATGTGAACTGCCGTTCAAAAATAAAACATTTGAAAACGGACCATTTGCCACATTTCTGAAGCATGACGTAATGGGGGGGTGTTATCTCTTTTGTCGAAAATCAGCCGTTTTTGATTGAACATTAAATGCCTCCAAATGGTATTTAATTAACTTCCCGGAGTGAAGAAACCCTTTTTGAGAACTCAGAGTGAGTAAATTGGCCATTTTCATGCCCTTTTAACCATTCCATAAATCGTGTGTTTAGGGCCCCTGGAAGCATGAAAATCACTTTAAACATGCTAATTTTAGCTCTAACACTGATGATCCACCTACAAATGTGAACTGACGTTCAAAAATAAAACATTCGAAAACGGACCATTCTCCACATTTCTGAAGCATGACGTAATGGGGGGGTGTTATCTCTTTTGTCGAAAATCAGCCGTTTTTGCTTGAACATTAAATGCCTCCAAATGGTATTTAATTCACTTCCCGAGCCCCTGGAAGCATGAAAATCACTTTAAACATGCTAATTTTAGCTCTAACACTGATGATCCACGTACAAATGTGAACTGACGTTCAAAAATAAAACATTTGAAAACGGACCATTTTCCACATTTCTAAAGCATGACGTAATGGGGGGGTGTTATCTCTTTTGTCGAAAATCAGCCGTTTTTGCTTGAACATTAAATGCCTCCAAATGGTATTTAATTAACTTCCCGAGGTGAAGAAACCCTTTTTGAGAACTCAGAGTGAGTAAATTGGCCATTTTCATGCACTTTTAACCATTCCATAAATCTTGTGTTTAGGTTCCCTGGAAGCATGAAAATCACTTTAAACATGCAAATTTTAGCTCTAACACTGATGATCCTCCTACAAATGTGAACTGACGTTCAAAAATAAAACATTTGAAAACGGACCATTTTCCACATTTCTGAAGCATGACGTAATGGGGGGGGGGTGTTATCTCTTTTGTCGAAAATCAGCCATTTTTGCTTGAACATTAAATGCCTCCAAATGGTATTTAATTAACTTCCCGGGGTGAAGAAACCCTTTTTGAGAACTCAGAGTGAGTAAATTGGCCATTTTCATGCACTTTTAACCATTCCATAAATCTTGTGTTTAGGGCCCCTGGAAGCATGAAAATCACTTTAAACATGCTAATTTTAGCTCTAACACTGATGATCCACCTACAAATGTGAACTGACGTTCAAAAATAAAACATTTGAAAACGGACCATTTTCCACATTTCTGAAGCATGACGTAATGGGGGGGTGTTATCTCTTTTGTCGAAAATCAGCCGTTTTTGCTTGAACATTAAATGCCTCCAAATGGTATTTAATTAACTTCCCGGAGTGAAGAAACCCTTTTTGAGAACTCAGAGTGAGTAAATTGGCCATTTTCATGCACTTTTAACCATTCCATAAATCTTGTGTTTAGGGCCCCTGGAAGCATGAAAATCACTTTAAACATGCTAATTTTAGCTCTAACACTGATGATTCACCTACAAATGTGAACTGACGTTCAAAAATAAAACATTTGAAAACGGACCATTTTCCACATTTCTGATGCATGACGTTACGGGGGGTGTTATCTCTTTTGTCGAAAATCAGCCGTTTTTGATTGAACATTAAATGCCTCCAAATGGTATTTAATTAACTTCCCGGAGTGAAGAAACCCTTTTTGAGAACTCAGAGTGAGTAAATTGGCCATTTTCATGCACTTTTAACCATTCCATAAATCTTGTGTTTAGGGCCCCTGGCAGCATGAAAATCACTTTAAACATGCTAATTTTAGCTCTAACACTGATGATCCACCTACAAATGTGAACTGACGTTCAAAAATAAAACATTCGAAAACGGACCATTCTCCACATTTCTGAAGCATGACGTAATGGGGGGGTGTTATCTATTTTGTCGAAAATCAGCCGTTTTTGCTTGAACATTAAATGCCTCCAAATGGTATTTAATTCACTTCCCGAGCCCCTGGAAGCATGAAAATCACTTTAAACATGCTAATTTTAGCTCTAACACGGATGATCCACGTACAAATGTGAACTGACGTTCAAAAATAAAACATTTGAAAACGGACCATTTTCCACATTTCTAAAGCATGACGTAATGGGGGGGTGTTATCTCTTTTGTCGAAAATCAGCCGTTTTTGCTTGAACATTAAATGCCTCCAAATGGTATTTAATTAACTTCCCGAGGTGAAGAAACCCTTTTTGAGAACTCAGAGTGAGTAAATTGGCCATTTTCATGCACTTTTAACCATTCCATAAATCTTGTGTTTAGGGCCCCTGGAAGCATGAAAATCACTTTAAACATGCAAATTTTAGCTCTAACACTGATGATCCTCCTACAAATGTGAACTGACGTTCAAAAATAAAACATTTGAAAACGGACCATTTTCCACATTTCTGAAGCATGACGTAATGGGGGGGTGTTATCTCTTTTGTCGAAAATCAGCCGTTTTTGCTTGAACATTAAATGCCTCCAAATGGTATTTAATTAACTTCCCGGAGTGAAGAAACCCTTTTTGAAAACTCAGAGTGAGTAAATTGGCCATTTTCATGCACTTTTAACCATTCCATAAATCTTGTGTTTAGGGCCCCTGGAAGCATGAAAATCACTTTAAACATGCTAATTTTAGCTCTAACACTGATGATTCACCTACAAATGTGAACTGACGTTCAAAAATAAAACATTTGAAAACGGACCATTTTCCACATTTCTGATGCATGACGTTACGGGGGGTGTTATCTCTTTTGTCGAAAATCAGCCGTTTTTGATTGAACATTAAATGCCTCCAAATGGTATTTAATTAACTTCCCGGAGTGAAGAAACCCTTTTTGAGAACTCAGAGTGAGTAAATTGGCCATTTTCATGCACTTTTAACCATTCCATAAATCGTGTGTTTAGGGCCCCTGGAAGCATGAAAATCACTTTAAACATGCTAATTTTATCTCTAACACTGATGATCCACCTACAAATGTGAACTGACGTTCAAAAATAAAACATTTGAAAACGGACCATTTTCCACATTTCTGAAGCATGACGTAATGGGGGGGGTGTTATCTCTTTTGTCGAAAATCAGCCGTTTTTGCTTGAACATTAAATGCCTCCAAATGGTATTTAATTAACTTCCCGGGGTGAAGAAACCCTTTTTGAGAACTCAGAGTGAGTAAATTGGCCATTTTCATGCACTTTTAACCATTCCATAAATCTTGTGTTTAGGGCCCCTGGCAGCATGAAAATCACTTTAAACATGCTAATTTTAGCTCTAACACTGATGATCCACCTACAAATGTGAACTGACGTTTAAAAATAAAACATTCGAAAACGGACCATTCTCCACATTTCTGAAGCATGATGTAATGGGGGGGTGTTATCTCTTTTGTCGAAAATCAGCCGTTTTTGCTTGAACATTAAATGCCTCCAAATGGTATTTAATTCACTTCCCGAGCCCCTGGAAGCATGAAAATCACTTTAAACATGCTAATTTTAGCTCTAACACTGATGATCCACGTACAAATGTGAACTGACGGTCAAAAATAAAACATTTGAAAACGGACCATTTTCCACATTTTTGAAGCATGACATAATGGGGGGGGGTGTTATCTCTTTTGTCGAAAATCAGCCGTTTTTGATTGAACATTAAATGCCTCCAAATGGTATTTAATTAACTTCCCGGAGTGAAGAAACCCTTTTTGAGAACTCAGAGTGAGTAAATTGGCCATTTTCATGCACTTTTAACCATTCCATAAATCTTGTGTTTAGGGCCCCTGGAAGCATGAAAATCACTTTAAACATGCTAATTTTAGCTCTAACACTGATGATCCACCTACAAATGTGAACTGACGTTCAAAAATAAAACATTTGAAAACGGACCATTTTCCACATTTCTAAAGCATGACGTAATGTGGGGGTGTTATCTCTTTTGTCGAAAATCAGCCGTTTTTGCTTGAACATTAAATGCCTCCAAATGGTATTTAATTAACTTCCCTAGGTGAAGAAACCCTTTTTGAGAACTCAGAGTGAGTAAATTGGCCATTTTCATGCACTTTTAACCATTCCATAAATCTTGTGTTTAGGGCCCCTGGAAGCATGAAAATCACTTTAAACATGCTAATTTTAGCTCTAACACTGATGATCCACCTACAAATGTGAACTGACGTTCAAAAATAAAACATTTGAAAACGGACCATTTTCCAAATTTCTAAAGCATGACGTAATGGGGGGGTGTTATCTCTTTTGTCGAAAATCAGCCGTTTTTGCTTGAACATTAAATGCCTCCAAATGGTATTTAATTAACTTCCCGGAGTGAAGAAACCCTTTTTGAGAACTCAGAGTGAGTAAATTGGCCATTTTCATGCACTTTTAACCATTCCATAAATCTTGTGTTTAGGGCCCCTGGAAGCATGAAAATCACTTTAAACATACTAATTTTAGCTCTAACACTGATGATCCACCTACAAATGTGAACTGACGTTCAAAAATAAAACATTTGAAAACGGACCATTTTCCACATTTCTGAAGCATGACGTAATGGGGGGGTGTTATCTCTTTTGTCGAAAATCAGCCGTTTTTGCTTGAACATTAAATGCCTCCAAATGGTATTTAATTAACTTCCCGGGGTGAAGAAACCCTTTTTGAGAACTCAGAGTGAGTAAATTGGCCATTTTCATGCACTATTAACCATTCCATAAATCTTGTGTTTAGGGCCCCTGGAAGCATGAAAATCACTTTAAACATGCTAATTTTAGCTCTAACACTGATGATCCACCTACAAATGTGAACTGACGTTCAAAAATAAAACATTTGAAAACGGACCATTTTCCACATTTCTAAAGCATGACGTAATGGGGGGGTGTTATCTCTTTTGTCGAAAATCAGCCGTTTTTGCTTGAACATTAAATGCCTCCAAATGGTATTTAATTAACTTCCCGGGGTGAAGAAACCCTTTTTGAGAACTCAGAGTGAGTAAATTGGCCATTTTCATGCACTTTTAACCATTCCATAAATCTTGTGTTTAGGGCCCCTGGAAGCATGAAAATCACTTTAAACATGCTAATTTTAGCTCTAACACTGATGATCCTCCTACAAATGTGAACTGACGTTCAAAAATAAAACATTTGAAAACGGACCATTTTCCACATTTCTGAAGCATGACGTAATGGGGGGGGTGTTATCTCTTTTGTCGAAAATCAGCCGTTTTTGCTTGAACATTAAATGCCTCCAAATGGTATTTAATTAACTTCCCTAGGTGAAGAAACCCTTTTTGAGAACTCAGAGTGAGTAAATTGGCCATTTTCATGCACTTTTAACCATTCCATAAATCTTGTGTTTAGGGCCCCTGGAAGCATGAAAATCACTTTAAACATGCTAATTTTAGCTCTAACACTGATGATCCACCTACAAATGTGAACTGACGTTCAAAAATAAAACATTTGAAAACGGACCATTTTCCACATTTCTGAAGCATGACGTAATGGGGGGGTGTTATCTCTTTTGTCGAAAATCAGCCGTTTTTGCTTGAACATTAAATGCCTCCAAATGGTATTTAATTAACTTCCCAGAGTGAAGAAACCCTTTTTGAGAACTCAGAGTGAGTAAATTGGCCATTTTCATGCACTTTTAACCATTCCATAAATCTTGTGTTTAGGGCCCCTGGAAGCATGAAAATCACTTTAAACATGCTAATTTTAGCTCTAACACTGATGATTCACCTACAAATGTGAACTGACGTTCAAAAATAAAACATTTGAAAACGGACCATTTTCCACATTTCTGATGCATGACGTTACGGGGGGTGTTATCTCTTTTGTCGAAAATCAGCCGTTTTTGATTGAACATTAAATGCCTCCAAATGGTATTTAATTAACTTCCCGGAGTGAAGAAACCCTTTTTGAGAACTCAGAGTGAGTAAATTGGCCATTTTCATGCACTTTTAACCATTCCATAAATCGTGTGTTTAGGGCCCCTGGAAGCATGAAAATCACTTTAAACATGCTAATTTTATCTCTAACACTGATGATCCACCTACAAATGTGAACTGACGTTCAAAAATAAAACATTTGAAAACAGACCATTCTCCACATTTCTGAAGCATGACGTAATGGGGGGGTGTTATCTCTTTTGTCGAAAATCAGCCGTTTTTGCTTGAACATTAAATGCCTCCAAATGGTATTTAATTCACTTCCCGAGCCCCTGGAAGCATGAAAATCACTTTAAACATGCTAATTTTAGCTCTAACACTGATGATCCACGTACAAATGTGAACTGACGTTCAAAAATAAAACATTTGAAAACGGACCATTTTCCACATTTTTGAAGCATGACGTAATGGGGGGGGTGTTATCTCTTTTGTCGAAAATCAGCCGTTTTTGATTGAACATTAAATGCCTCCAAATGGTATTTAATTAACTTCCCGGAGTGAAGAAACCCTTTTTGAGAACTCAGAGTGAGTAAATTGGCCATTTTCATGCACTTTTAACCATTCCATAAATCTTGTGTTTAGGGCCCCTGGAAGCATGAAAATCACTTTAAACATGCTAATTTTAGCTCTAACACTGATGATCCACCTACAAATGTGAACTGACGTTCAAAAATAAAACATTTGAAAACGGACCATTTTCCACATTTCTAAAGCATGACGTAATGTGGGGGTGTTATCTCTTTTGTCGAAAATCAGCCGTTTTTGCTTGAACATTAAATGCCTCCAAATGGTATTTAATTAACTTCCCGGGGTGAAGAAACCCTTTTTGAGAACTCAGAGTGAGTAAATTGGCCATTTTCATGCACTTTTAACCATTCCATAAATCTTGTGTTTAGGGCCCCTGGAAGCATGAAAATCACTTTAAACATGCTAATTTTAGCTCTAACACTGATGATCCACCTACAAATGTGAACTGACATTCAAAAATAAAACATTTGAAAACGGACCATTTTCCAAATTTCTGAAGCATGACGTAATGGGGGGGTGTTATCTCTTTTGTCGAAAATCAGCCGTGTTTGCTTGAACATTAAATGCCTCCAAATGGTATTTAATTAACTTCCCGGAGTGAAGAAACCCTTTTTGAGAACTCAGAGTGAGTAAATTGGCCATTTTCATGCACTTTTAACCATTCCATAAATCTTGTGTTTAGGGCCCCTGGAAGCATGAAAATCACTTTAAACATGCTAATTTTAGCTCTAACACTGATGATCCACCTACAAATGTGAACTGACGTTCAAAAATAAAACATTTGAAAACGGACCATTTTCCACATTTCTGAAGCATGACGTAATGGGGGGGTGTTATCTCTTTTGTCGAAAATCAGCCGTTTTTGCTTGAACATTAAATGCCTCCAAATGGTATTTAATTAACTTCCCGGGGTGAAGAAACCCTTTTTGAGAACTCAGAGTGAGTAAATTGGCCATTTTCATGCACTTTTAACCATTCCATAAATCTTGTGTTTAGGGCCCCTGGAAGCATGAAAATCACTTTAAACATGCTAATTTTAGCTCTAACACTGATGATCCACCTACAAATGTGAACTGACGTTCAAAAATAAAACATTTGAAAATGGACCATTTTCCACATTTCTAAAGCATGACGTAATGGGGGGGTGTTATCTCTTTTGTCGAAAATCAGCCGTTTTTGCTTGAACATTAAATGCCTCCAAATGGTATTTAATTAACTTCCCGGGGTGAAGAAACCCTTTTTGAGAACTCAGAGTGAGTAAATTGGCCATTTTCATGCACTTTTAACCATTCCATAAATCTTGTGTTTAGGGCCCCTGGAAGCATGAAAATCACTTTAAACATGCTAATTTTAGCTCTAACACTGATGATCCTCCTACAAATGTGAACTGACGTTCAAAAATAAAACATTTGAAAACGGACCATTTTCCACATTTCTGAAGCATGACGTAATGGGGGGGGGTGTTATCTCTTTTGTCGAAAATCAGCCGTTTTTGCTTGAACATTAAATGCCTCCAAATGGTATTTAATTAACGTCCCTAGGTGAAGAAACCCTTTTTGAGAACTCAGAGTGAGTAAATTGGCCATTTTCATGCACTTTTAACCATTCCATAAATCTTGTGTTTAGGGCCCCTGGAAGCATGAAAATCACTTTAAACATGCTAATTTTAGCTCTAACACTGATGATCCACCTACAAATGTGAACTGACATTCAAAAATAAAACATTTGAAAACGGACCATTTTCCACATTTCTGAAGCATGACGTAATGGGGGGGTGTTATCTCTTTTGTCGAAAATCAGCCGTTTTTGCTTGAACATTAAATGCCTCCAAATGGTATTTAATTAACTTCCCAGAGTGAAGAAACCCTTTTTGAGAACTCAGAGTGAGTAAATTGGCCATTTTCATGCACTTTTAACCATTCCATAAATCTTGTGTTTAGGGCCCCTGGAAGCATGAAAATCACTTTAAACATGCTAATTTTAGCTCTAACACTGATGATCCACCTACAAATGTGAACTGACGTTCAAAAATAAAACATTTGAAAACGGACCATTTTCCACATTTCTGAAGCATGACGTAATGGGGGGGTGTTATCTCTTTTGTCGAAAATCAGCCGTTTTTGCTTGAACATTAAATGCCTCCAAATGGTATTTAATTAACTTCCCGGGGTGAAGAAACCCTTTTTGAGAACTCAGAGTGAGTAAATTGGCCATTTTCATGCACTTTTAACCATTCCATAAATCTTGTGTTTAGGGCCCCTGGAAGCATGAAAATCACTTTAAACATGCTAATTTTAGTTCTAACACTGATGATCCACCTACAAATGTGAACTGACGTTCAAAAATAAAACATTTGAAAACGGACCATTTTCCACATTTCAGAAGCATGACGTAATGGGGGGTGTTATCTCTTTTGTCGAAAATCAGCCATTTTTGCTTGAACATTAAATGCCTCCAAATGATATTTAATTAACTTCCGGGGTGAAGAAACCCTTTTTGAGAACTCAGAGTGAGTAAATTGGCCAGTTTCATATACTTTTAACCAGTCCATAAATCTTGTGTTTAGGGCCCCTGGAAGCATGAAAATCACTTTAAACATGCTAATTTTAGCTCTAACACTGATGATCCACCTACAAATGTGAACTGACGTTCAAAAATAAAACATTTGAAAACGGACCATTTTCCACATTTCTGAAGCATGACGTAATGGGGGGATTTATCTCTTTTGTCGAAAATCAGCCGTTTTTGCTTGAACATTAAATGCCTCCAAATGGTATTTAATTAACTTCCCGGGGTGAAGAAACCCTTTTTGAGAACTCAGAGTGAGTAAATTGGCCATTTTCATGCACTTTTAACCATTCCATAAATCTTGTGTTTAGGGCCCCTGGAAGCATGAAAATCACTTTAAACATGCTAATTTTAGCTCTAACACTGATGATCCACCTACAAATGTGAACTGACGTTCAAAAATAAAACATTTGAAAACGGACCATTTTCCACATTTCAGAAGCATGACGTAATGGGGGGGTGTTATCTCTTTTGTCGAAAATCAGCCGTTTTTGCTTGAACATTAAATGCCTCCAAATGGTATTTAATTAACTTCCGGGGTGAAGAAACCCTTTTTGAGAACTCAGAGTGAGTAAATTGGCCATTTTCATACACTTTTAACCATTCCATAAATCTTGTGTTTAGGGCCCCTGGAAGCATGAAAATCACTTTAAACATGCTAATTTTAGCTCTAACACTGATGATCCACCTAGAAATGTGAACTGACGTTCAAAAATAAAACATTTGAAAACGGACCATTTTCCACATTTCTGAAGCATGACGTAATGGGGGGGTGTTATCTCTTTTGTCGAAAATCAGCCGTTTTTGCTTGAACATTAAATGCCTCCAAATGGTATTTAATTAACTTCCCGGGGTGAAGAAACCCTTTTTGAGAACTCAGAGTGAGTAAATTGGCCATTTTCATGCACTTTTAACCATTCCATAAATCTTGTGTTTAGGGCCCCTGGAAGCATGAAAATCACTTTAAACATGCTAATTTTAGTTCTAACACTGATGATCCACCTACAAATGTGAACTGACGTTCAAAAATAAAACATTTGAAAACGGACCATTTTCCACATTTCAGAAGCATGACGTAATGGGGGTGTTATCTCTTTTGTCGAAAATCTGCCGTTTTTGCTTGAACATTAAATGCCTCCAAATGGTATTTAATTAACTTCCGGGGTGAAGAAACCCTTTTTGAGAACTCAGAGTGAGTAAATTGGCCATTTTCATACACTTTTAACCATTCCATAAATCTTGTGTTTAGGGCCCCTGGAAGCATGAAAATCACTTTAAACATGCTAATTTTAGCTCTAACACTGATGATCCACCTACAAATGTGAACTGACGTTCAAAAATAAAACATTTGAAAACGGACCATTTTCCACATTTCTGAAGCATGACGTAATGGGGGGGTGTTATCTCTTTTGTCGAAAATCAGCCGTTTTTGCTTGAACATTAAATGCCTCCAAATGGTATTTAATTAACTTCCCGGGGTGAAGAAACCCTTTTTGAGAACTCAGAGTGAGTAAATTGGCCATTTTCATGCACTTTTAACCATTCCATAATTCTTGTGTTTAGGACCCGTGGAAGCATGAAAATCACTTTAAACATGCTAATTTTAGCTGTAACACTGATGATCCACCTACAAATGTGAACTGACGTTCAAAAATAAAACATTTGAAAACGGACCATTTTCCACATTTCTGAAGCATGACGTAATGGGGGGTGTTATCTCTTTTGTCGAAAATCAGCCGTTTTTGATTGAACATTAAATGCCTCCAAATGGTATTTAATTAACTTCCCGGAGTGAAGAAACCCTTTTTGAGAACTCAGAGTGAGTAAATTGGCCATTTTCATGCACTTTTAACCATTCCATAAATCGTGTGTTTAGGGCCCCTGGAAGCATGAAAATCACTTTAAACATGCTAATTTTATCTCTAACACTGATGATCCACCTACAAATGTGAACTGACGTTCAAAAATAAAACATTTGAAAACGGACCATTTTCCACATTTCTGAAGCATGACGTAATGGGGGGGTATTATCTCTTTTGTCGAAAATCAGCCGTTTTTGCTTGAACATTAAATGCCTCCAAATGGTTTTTAATTAACTTCCCGGGGTGAAGAAACCCTTTTTGAGAACTCAGAGTGAGTAAATTGGCCATTTTCATGCACTTTTAACCATTCCATAAATCTTGTGTTTAGGGCCCCTGGCAGCATGAAAATCACTTTAAACATGCTAATTTTAGCTCTAACACTGATGATCCACCTACAAATGTGAACTGACGTTTAAAAATAAAACATTCGAAAACGGACCATTCTCCACATTTCTGAAGCATGACGTAATGGGGGGGTGTTATCTCTTTTGTCGAAAATCAGCCATTTTTGCTTGAACATTAAATGCCTCCAAATGGTATTTAATTAACTTCCCGGGGTGAAGAAACCCTTTTTGAGAACTCAGAGTGAGTAAATTGGCCATTTTCATGCACTTTTAACCATTCCATAAATCTTGTGTTTAGGGCCCCTGGAAGCATGAAAATCACTTTAAACATGCTAATTTTAGCTGTAACACTGATGATCCACCTACAAATGTGAACTGAAATTCAAAAATAAAACATTTGAAAACGGACCATTCTCCACATTTCTGAAGCATGACGTAATGGGGGGGTGTTATCTCTTTTGTCGAAAATCAGCCGTTTTTGCTTGAACATTAAATGCCTCCAAATGGTATTTAATTCACTTCCCGAGCCCCTGGAAGCATGAAAATCACTTTAAACATGCTAATTTTAGCTCTAACACTGATGATCCACCTACAAATGTGAACTGACGTTCAAAAATAAAACATTTGAAAACGGACCATTCTCCACATTTCTGAAGCATGACGTAATGGGGGGGTGTTATCTCTTTTGTCGAAAATCAGCCGTTTTTGCTTGAACATTAAATGCCTCCAAATGGTATTTAATTCACTTCCCGAGCCCCTGGAAGCATGAAAATCACTTTAAACATGCTAATTTTAGCTCTAACACTGATGATCCATGTACAAATGTGAACTGACGTTCAAAAATAAAACATTTGAAAACTGACCATTTTCCACATTTTTGAAGCATGACATAATGGGGGGGTGTTATCTCTTTTGTCGAAAATCAGCCGTTTTTGCTTGAACATTAAATGCCTCCAAATGGTATTTAATTAACTTCCCGGGGTGAAGAAACCCTTTTTGAGAACTCAGAGTGAGTAAATTGGCCATTTTCATGCACTTTTAACCATTCCATAAATCTTGTGTTTAGGGCCCCTGGAAGCATGAAAATCACTTTAAACATGCTAATTTTAGCTCTAACACTGATGATCCACCTATAAATGTGAACTGATGTTCAAAAATAAAACATTCGAAAACGGACCATTCTCCACATTTTTGAAGCATGACGTAATGGGGGGGTGTTATCTCTTTTGTCGAAAATCAGCCGTTTTTGCTTGAACATTAAATGCCTCCAAATGGTATTTAATTAACTTTCCGGGGTGAAGAAACCCTTTTTGAGAACTCAGAGTGAGTAAATTGGCCATTTTCATGCACTTTTAACCATTCCATAAATCTTGTGTTTAGGGCCCCTGGAAGCATGAAAATCACTTTAAACATGCTAATTTTAGCTCTAACACTGATGATCCACCTACAAATGTGAACTGACGTTCAAAAATAAAACATTTGAAAACGGACCATTTTCCACATTTCTGAAGCATGACGTAATGGGGGGATGTTATCTCTTTTGTCGAAAATCAGCCGTTTTTGCTTGAACATTAAATGCCTCCAAATGGTATTTAATTAACTTCCCGGGGTGAAGAAACCCTTTTTGAGAACTCAGAGTGAGTAAATTGGCCATTTTCATGCACTTTTAACCATTCCATAAATTTTGTGTTTAGGGCCCCTGGAAGCATGAAAATCACTTTAAACATGCTAATTTTAGCTCTAACACTGATGATCCACCTACAAATGTGAACTGACGTTCAAAAATAAAACATTCGAAAACGGACCATTCTCCACATTTCTGAAGCATGACGTAATGGGGGGGTGTTATCTCTTTTGTCGAAAATCAGCCGTTTTTGCTTGAACATTAAATGCCTCCAAATGGTATTTAATTCACTTCCCGAGCCCCTGGAAGCATGAAAATCACTTTAAACATGCTAATTTTAGCTCTAACACTGATGATCCACATACAAATGTGAACTGACGTTCAAAAATAAAACATTTGAAAACGGACCATTTTCCACATTTCTGAAGCATGACGTAATGGGGGGGTGTTATCTTTTTGTCGAAAATCAGCCGTTTTTGCTTGAACATTAAATGCCTCCAAATGGTATTTAATTAACTTCCCGGGGTGAAGAAACCCTTTTTGAGAACTCAGAGTGAGTAAATTGGCCATTTTCATGCACTTTTAACCATTCCATAAATCTTGTGTTTAGGGCCCCTGGAAGCATGAAAATCACTTTAAACATGCTAATTTTAGCTCTAACACTGATGATCAACCTACAAATGTGATCTGACGTTCAAAAATAAAACATTTGAAAAGGGACCATTTTCCACATTTCTGAAGCATGACGTAATGGGGGGGTGTTATCTCTTTTGTCGAAAATCAGCAGTTTTTGCTTGAACATTAAATGCCTCCAAATGGTATTTAATTAACTTCCCGGGGTGAAGAATTCCTTTTTGAGAACTCAGAGTGAGTAAATTGGCCATTTTCATGCACTTTTAACCATTCCATAAATCTTGTGTTTAGGGCCCCTGGAAGGATGAAAATCACTTTAAACATGCTAATTTTAGCTCTAACACTGATGATCCACCTACAAATGTGAACTGACGTTCAAAAATAAAACATTCAAAAACGGACCATTCTCCACATTTCTGAAGCATGACGTAATGGGGGGGTGTTATCTCTTTTGTCGAAAATCAGCCGTTTTTGATTGAACATTAAATGCCTCCAAATGGTATTTAATTCACTTCCCGAGCCCCTGGACGCATGAAAATCACTTTAAACATGCTAATTTTAGCTCTAACACTGATGATCCACGTACAAATGTGAACTGACGTTCAAAAATAAAACATTTGAAAACGGTCCATTTTCCACATTTCTGAAGCATGTCGTAATGGGGGGGTGTTATCTCTTTTGTCGAAAATCAGCCATTTTTGCTTGAACATTAAATGCCTCCAAATGGTATTTAATTAACTTCCTGGGGTGAAGAAACCCTTTTTGAGAACTCAGAGTGAGTAAATTGGCCATTTTCATGCACTTTTAACCATTCCATAAATCTTGTGTTTAGGGCCCCTGGCAGCATGAAAATCACTTTAAACATGCTAATTTTAGCTCTAACACTGATGATCCACCTACAAATGTGAACTGACGTTCAAAAATAAAACATTCAAAAACGGACCATTCTCCACATTTCTGAAGCATGACGTAATGGGGGGGTGTTATCTCTTTTGTCGAAAATCAGCCGTTTTTGATTGAACATTAAATGCCTCCAAATGGTATTTAATTCACTTCCCGAGCCCCTGGACGCATGAAAATCACTTTAAACATGCTAATTTTAGCTCTAACACTGATGATCCACGTACAAATGTGAACTGACGTTCAAAAATAAAACATTCGAAAACGGACCATTCTCCACATTTCTGAAGCATGACGTAATGGGGGGGTGTTATCTCTTTTGTCGAAAATCAGCCGTTTTTGCTTGAACATTAAATGCCTCCAAATGGTATTTAATTCACTTCCCGAGCCCCTGGAAGCATGAAAATCACTTTAAACATGCTAATTTTAGCTCTAACACTGATGATCCACGTACAAATGTGAACTGACGTTCAAAAATAAAACATTTGAAAACGGACCATTTTCCACATTTTTGAAGCATGACGTAATGGGGGGGGTGTTATCTCTTTTGTCGAAAATCAGCCGTTTTTGCTTGAACATTAAATGCCTCCAAATGGTATTTAATTAACTTCCCGGGGTGAAGAAACCCTTTTTGAGAACTCAGAGTGAGTAAATTGGCCATTTTCATGCACTTTTAACCATTCCATAAATCTTGTGTTTAGGGCCCCTGGAAGCATGAAAATCACTTTAAACATGCTAATTTTAGTTCTAACACTGATGATCCACCTACAAATGTGAACTGACGTTCAAAAATAAAACATTTGAAAACGGACCATTTTCCACATTTCAGAAGCATGACGTAATGGGGGTGTTATCTCTTTTGTCGAAAATCTGCCGTTTTTGCTTGAACATTAAATGCCTCCAAATGGTATTTAATTAACTTCCGGGGTGAAGAAACCCTTTTGGAGAACTCAGAGTGAGTAAATTGGCCATTTTCATACACTTTTAACCATTCCATAAATCTTGTGTTTAGGGCCCCTGGAAGCATGAAAATCACTTTAAACATGCTAATTTTAGCTCTAACACTGATGATCCACCTACAAATGTGAACTGACGTTCAAAAATAAAACATTTGAAAACGGACCATTTTCCACATTTCTGAAGCATGACGTAATGGGGGGGTGTTATCTCTTTTGTCGAAAATCAGCCGTTTTTGCTTGAACATTAAATGCCTCCAAATGGTATTTAATTAACTTCCCGGGGTGAAGAAACCCTTTTTGAGAACTCAGAGTGAGTAAATTGGCCATTTTCATGCACTTTTAACCATTCCATAATTCTTGTGTTTAGGACCCGTGGAAGCATGAAAATCACTTTAAACATGCTAATTTTAGCTGTAACACTGATGATCCACCTACAAATGTGAACTGACGTTCAAAAATAAAACATTTGAAAACGGACCATTTTCCACATTTCTGAAGCATGACGTAATGGGGGGGTGTTATCTCTTTTGTCGAAAATCAGCCGTTTTTGATTGAACATTAAATGCCTCCAAATGGTATTTAATTAACTTCCCGGAGTGAAGAAACCCTTTTTGAGAACTCAGAGTGAGTAAATTGGCCATTTTCATGCACTTTTAACCATTCCATAAATCGTGTGTTTAGGGCCCCTGGAAGCATGAAAATCACTTTAAACATGCTAATTTTATCTCTAACACTGATGATCCACCTACAAATGTGAACTGACGTTCAAAAATAAAACATTTGAAAACGGACCATTTTCCACATTTCTGAAGCATGACGTAATGGGGGGGTATTATCTCTTTTGTCGAAAATCAGCCGTTTTTGCTTGAACATTAAATGCCTCCAAATGGTTTTTAATTAACTTCCCGGGGTGAAGAACCCCTTTTTGAGAACTCAGAGTGAGTAAATTGGCCATTTTCATGCACTTTTAACCATTCCATAAATCTTGTGTTTAGGGCCCCTGGAAGCATGAAAATCACTTTAAACATGCTAATTTTAGCTGTAACACTGATGATCCACCTACAAATGTGAACTGAAATTCAAAAATAAAACATTTGAAAACGGACCATTTTCCACATTTCTGAAGCATGACGTAATGGGGGGGTGTTATCTCTTTTGTCGAAAATCAGCCGTTTTTGATTGAACATTAAATGCCTCCAAATGGTATTTAATTACATTCCCGGAGTGAAGAAACCCTTTTTGAGAACTCAGAGTGAGTAAATTGGCCATTTTCATGCACTTTTAACCATTCCATAAATCGTGTGTTTAGGGCCCCTGGAAACATGAAAATCACTTTAAACATGCTAATTTTATCTCTAACACTGATGATCCACCTACAAATGTGAACTGACGTTCAAAAATAAAACATTTGAAAACGGACCATTTTCCACATTTCTGAAGCATGACGTAATGGGGGGGTGTTATCTCTTTTGTCGAAAATCAGCTGTTTTTGCTTGAACATTAAATGCCTCCAAATGGTATTTAATTAACTTCCCGGGGTGAAGAAACCCTTTTTTGAGAACTCAGAGTGAGTAAATTGGCCATTTTCATGCACTTTTAACCATTCCATAAATCTTGTGTTTAGGGCCCCTGGCAGCATGAAAATCACTTTAAACATGCTAATTTTAGCTCTAACACTGATGATCCACCTACAAATGTGAACTGACGTTCAAAAATAAAACATTCGAAAACGGACCATTCTCCACATTTCTGAAGCATGACGTAATGGGGGGGTGTTATCTCTTTTGTCGAAAATCAGCCGTTTTTGCTTGAACATTAAATGCCTCCAAATGGTATTTAATTCACTTCCCGAGCCCCTGGAAGCATGAAAATCACTTTAAACATGCTAATTTTAGCTCTAACACTGATGATCCACGTACAAATGTGAACTGACGTTCAAAAATAAAACATTTGAAAACGGACCATTTTCCACATTTTTGAAGCATGACGTAATGGGGGGGGGTGTTATCTCTTTTGTCGAAAATCAGCCGTTTTTGCTTGAACATTAAATGCCTCCAAATGGTATTTAATTAACTTCCCGGGGTGAAGAAACCCTTTTTGAGAACTCAGAGTGAGTAAATTGGCCATTTTCATGCACTTTTAACCATTCCATAAATCTTGTGTTTAGGGCCCCTGGAAGCATGAAAATCACTTTAAACATGCTAATTTTAGTTCTAACACTGATGATCCACCTACAAATGTGAACTGACGTTCAAAAATAAAACATTTGAAAACGGACCATTTTCCACATTTCAGAAGCATGACGTAATGGGGGTGTTATCTCTTTTGTCGAAAATCTGCCGTTTTTGCTTGAACATTAAATGCCTCCAAATGGTATTTAATTAACTTCCGGGGTGAAGAAACCCTTTTTGAGAACTCAGAGTGAGTAAATTGGCCATTTTCATACACTTTTAACCATTCCATAAATCTTGTGTTTAGGGCCCCTGGAAGCATGAAAATCACTTTAAACATGCTAATTTTAGCTCTAACACTGATGATCCACCTACAAATGTGAACTGACGTTCAAAAATAAAACATTTGAAAACGGACCATTTTCCACATTTCTGAAGCATGACGTAATGGGGGGGTGTTATCTCTTTTGTCGAAAATCAGCCGTTTTTGCTTGAACATTAAATGCCTCCAAATGGTATTTAATTAACTTCCCGGGGTGAAGAAACCCTTTTTGAGAACTCAGAGTGAGTAAATTGGCCATTTTCATGCACTTTTAACCATTCCATAATTCTTGTGTTTAGGACCCGTGGAAGCATGAAAATCACTTTAAACATGCTAATTTTAGCTGTAACACTGATGATCCACCTACAAATGTGAACTGACGTTCAAAAATAAAACATTTGAAAACGGACCATTTTCCACATTTCTGAAGCATGACGTAATGGGGGGGTGTTATCTCTTTTGTCGAAAATCAGCACTTTTTGATTGAACATTAAATGCCTCCAAATGGTATTTAATTAACTTCCCGGAGTGAAGAAACCCTTTTTGAGAACTCAGAGTGAGTAAATTGGCCATTTTCATGCACTTTTAACCATTCCATAAATCGTGTGTTTAGGGCCCCTGGAAGCATGAAAATCACTTTAAACATGCTAATTTTATCTCTAACACTGATGATCCACCTACAAATGTGAACTGACGTTCAAAAATAAAACATTTGAAAACGGACCATTTTCCACATTTCTGAAGCATGACGTAATGGGGGGGTATTATCTCTTTTGTCGAAAATCAGCCGTTTTTGCTTGAACATTAAATGCCTCCAAATGGTTTTTAATTAACTTCCCGGGGTGAAGAACCCCTTTTTGAGAACTCAGAGTGAGTAAATTGGCCATTTTCATGCACTTTTAACCATTCCATAAATCTTGTGTTTAGGGCCCCTGGAAGCATGAAAATCACTTTAAACATGCTAATTTTAGCTGTAACACTGATGATCCACCTACAAATGTGAACTGAAATTCAAAAATAAAACATTTGAAAACGGACCATTTTCCACATTTCTGAAGCATGACGTAATGGGGGGGTGTTATCTCTTTTGTCGAAAATCAGCCGTTTTTGATTGAACATTAAATGCCTCCAAATGGTATTTAATTACCTTCCCGGAGTGAAGAAACCCTTTTTGAGAACTCAGAGTGAGTAAATTGGCCATTTTCATGCACTTTTAACCATTCCATAAATCGTGTGTTTAGGGCCCCTGGAAGCATGAAAATCACTTTAAACATGCTAATTTTATCTCTAACACTGATGATCCACCTACAAATGTGAACTGACGTTCAAAAATAAAACATTTGAAAACGGACCATTTTCCACATTTCTGAAGCATGACGTAATGGGGGGGTGTTATCTCTTTTGTCGAAAATCAGCTGTTTTTGCTTGAACATTAAATGCCTCCAAATGGTATTTAATTAACTTCCCGGGGTGAAGAAACCCTTTTTTGAGAACTCAGAGTGAGTAAATTGGCCATTTTCATGCACTTTTAACCATTCCATAAATCTTGTGTTTAGGGCCCCTGGCAGCATGAAAATCACTTTAAACATGCTAATTTTAGCTCTAACACTGATGATCCACCTACAAATGTGAACTGACGTTCAAAAATAAAACATTCGAAAACGGACCATTCTCCACATTTCTGAAGCATGACGTAATGGGGGGGTGTTATCTCTTTTGTCGAAAATCAGCCGTTTTTGCTTGAACATTAAATGCCTCCAAATGGTATTTAATTCACTTCCCGAGCCCCTGGAAGCATGAAAATCACTTTAAACATGCTAATTTTAGCTCTAACACTGATGATCCATGTACAAATGTGAACTGACGTTCAAAAATAAAACATTTGAAAACTGACCATTTTCCACATTTTTGAAGCATGACGTAATGGGGGGGTGTTATCTCTTTTGTCGAAAATCAGCCGTTTTTGCTTGAACATTAAATGCCTCCAAATGGTATTTAATTAACTTCCCGGGGTGAAGAAACCCTTTTTGAGAACTCAGAGTGAGTAAATTGGCCATTTTCATGCACTTTTAACCATTCCATAAATCTTGTGTTTAGGGCCCCTGGAAGCATGAAAATCACTTTAAACATGCTAATTTTAGCTCTCACACTGATGATCCACCTACAAATGTGAACTGACGTTCAAAAATAAAACATTTGAAAACGGACCATTTTCCACATTTCTGAAGCATGACGTAATGGGGGGATGTTATCTCTTTTGTCGAAAATCAGCCGTTTTTGCTTGAACATTAAATGGCTCCAAATGGTATTTAATTAACTTCCCGGGGTGAAGAAACCCTTTTTGAGAACTCAGAGTGAGTAAATTGGCCATTTTCATGCACTTTTAACCATTCCATAAATTTTGTGTTTAGGGCCCCTGGAAGCATGAAAATCACTTTAAACATGCTAATTTTAGCTCTAACACTGATGATCCACCTATAAATGTGAACTGATGTTCAAAAATAAAACATTCGAAAACGGACCATTCTCCACATTTTTGAAGCATGACGTAATGGGGGGGTGTTATCTCTTTTGTCGAAAATCAGCCGTTTTTGCTTGAACATTAAATGCCTCCAAATGGTATTTAATTAACTTCCCGGGGTGAAGAAACCCTTTTTGAGAACTCAGAGTGAGTAAATTGGCCATTTTCATGCACTTTTAACCATTCCATAAATCTTGTGTTTAGGGCCCCTGGAAGCATGAAAATCACTTTAAACATGCTAATTTTAGCTCTAACACTGATGATCCACCTACAAATGTGAACTGACGTTCAAAAATAAAACATTTGAAAACGGACCATTTTCCACATTTCTGAAGCATGACGTAATGGGGGGATGTTATCTCTTTTGTCGAAAATCAGCCGTTTTTGCTTGAACATTAAATGCCTCCAAATGGTATTTAATTAACTTCCCGGGGTGAAGAAACCCTTTTTGAGAACTCAGAGTGAGTAAATTGGCCATTTTCATGCACTTTTAACCATTCCATAAATTTTGTGTTTAGGGCCCCTGGAAGCATGAAAATCACTTTAAACATGCTAATTTTAGCTCTAACACTGATGATCCACCTACAAATGTGAACTGACGTTCAAAAATAAAACATTCGAAAACGGACCATTCTCCACATTTCTGAAGCATGACGTAATGGGGGGGTGTTATCTCTTTTGTCGAAAATCAGCCGTTTTTGCTTGAACATTAAATGCCTCCAAATGGTATTTAATTCACTTCCCGAGCCCCTGGAAGCATGAAAATCACTTTAAACATGCTAATTTTAGCTCTAACACTGATGATCCACATACAAATGTGAACTGACGTTCAAAAATAAAACATTTGAAAACGGACCATTTTCCACATTTCTGAAGCATGACGTAATGGGGGGGTGTTATCTTTTTGTCGAAAATCAGCCGTTTTTGCTTGAACATTAAATGCCTCCAAATGGTATTTAATTAACTTCCCGGGGTGAAGAAACCCTTTTTGAGAACTCAGAGTGAGTAAATTGGCCATTTTCATGCACTTTTAACCATTCCATAAATCTTGTGTTTAGGGCCCCTGGAAGCATGAAAATCACTTTAAACATGCTAATTTTAGCTCTAACACTGATGATCAACCTACAAATGTGATCTGACGTTCAAAAATAAAACATTTGAAAAGGGACCATTTTCCACATTTCTGAAGCATGACGTAATGGGGGGTGTTATCTCTTTTGTCGAAAATCAGCAGTTTTTGCTTGAACATTAAATGCCTCCAAATGGTATTTAATTAACTTCCCGGAGTGAAGAAACCCTTTTTGAGAACTCAGAGTGAGTAAATTGGCCATTTTCATGTACTTTTAACCATTCCATAAATCTTGTGTTTAGGGCCCCTGGAAGCATGAAAATCACTTTAAACATGCTAATTTTAGCTCTAACACTGATGATCTACCTACAAATGTGAACTGACGTTCAAAAATAAAACATTTGAAAACGGACCATTTTCCACATTTCTGAAGCATGAAGTAATGGGGGGGTGTTATCTCTTTTGTCGAAAATCAGCCGTTTTTGCTTGAACATTAAATGCCTCCAAATGGTATTTAATTAACTTCCCGGGGTGAAGAATTCCTTTTTGAGAACTCAGAGTGAGTAAATTGGCCATTTTCATGCACTTTTAACCATTCCATAAATCTTGTGTTTAGGGCCCCTGGAAGGATGAAAATCACTTTAAACATGCTAATTTTAGCTCTAACACTGATGATCCACCTACAAATGTGAACTGACGTTCAAAAATAAAACATTCAAAAACGGACCATTCTCCACATTTCTGAAGCATGACGTAATGGGGGGGTGTTATCTCTTTTGTCGAAAATCAGCCGTTTTTGATTGAACATTAAATGCCTCCAAATGGTATTTAATTCACTTCCCGAGCCCCTGGACGCATGAAAATCACTTTAAACATGCTAATTTTAGCTCTAACACTGATGATCCACGTACAAATGTGAACTGACGTTCAAAAATAAAACATTTGAAAACGGTCCATTTTCCACATTTCTGAAGCATGTCGTAATGGGGGGGTGTTATCTCTTTTGTCGAAAATCAGCCATTTTTGCTTGAACATTAAATGCCTCCAAATGGTATTTAATTAACTTCCTGGGGTGAAGAAACCCTTTTTGAGAACTCAGAGTGAGTAAATTGGCCATTTTCATGCACTTTTAACCATTCCATAAATCTTGTGTTTAGGGCCCCTGGCAGCATGAAAATCACTTTAAACATGCTAATTTTAGCTCTAACACTGATGATCCACCTACAAATGTGAACTGACGTTCAAAAATAAAACATTCGAAAACGGACCATTCTCCACATTTCTGAAGCATGACGTAATGGGGGGGTGTTATCTCTTTTGTCGAAAATCAGCCGTTTTTGCTTGAACATTAAATGCCTCCAAATGGTATTTAATTCACTTCCCGGGGTGAAGAAACCCTTTTTGAGAACTCAGAGTGAGTAAATTGGCCATTTTCATGCACTTTTAACCATTCCATAAATCTTGTGTTTAGGGCCCCTGGAAGCATGAAAATCACTTTAAACATGCTAATTTTATCTCTAACACTGATGATCCACCTACAAATGTGAACTGACGTTCAAAAATAAAACATTTGAAAACGGACCATTTTCCACATTTCTGAAGCATGACGTAATGGGGGGATGTTATCTCTTTTGTCGAAAATCAGCCGTTTTTGCTTGACCATTAAATGCCTCCAAATGGTATTTAATTAACTTCCCGGGGTGAAGAAACCCTTTTTGAGAACTCAGAGTGAGTAAATTGGCCATTTTCATGCACTTTTAACCATTCCATAAATTTTGTGTTTAGGGCCCCTGGAAGCATGAAAATCACTTTAAACATGCTAATTTTAGCTCTAACACTGATGATCCACCTACAAATGTGAACTGACGTTCAAAAATAAAACATTCGAAAACGGACCATTCTCCACATTTCTGAAGCATGACGTAATGGGGGGGTGGTATCTCTTTTGTCGAAAATCAGCCGTTTTTGCTTGAACATTAAATGCCTCCAAATGGTATTTAATTCACTTCCCGAGCCCCTGGAAGCATGAAAATCACTTTAAACATGCTAATTTTAGCTCTAACACTGATGATCCACATACAAATGTGAACTGACGTTCAAAAATAAAACATTTGAAAACGGACCATTTTCCACATTTCTGAAGCATGACGTAATGGGGGGGTGTTATCTTTTTGTCGAAAATCAGCCGTTTTTGCTTGAACATTAAATGCCTCCAAATGGTATTTAATTAACTTCCCGGGGTGAAGAAACCCTTTTTGAGAACTCAGAGTGAGTAAATTGGCCATTTTCATGCACTTTTAACCGTTCCATAAATCTTGTGTTTAGGGCCCCTGGAAGCATGAAAATCACTTTAAACATGCTAATTTTAGCTCTAACACTGATGATCAACCTACAAATGTGATCTGACGTTCAAAAATAAAACATTTGAAAAGGGACCATTTTCCACATTTCTGAAGCATGACGTACTGGGGGGGTGTTATCTCTTTTGTCGAAAATCAGCAGTTTTTGCTTGAACATTAAATGCCTCCAAATGAAATTTAATTAACTTCCCGGAGTGAAGAAACCCTTTTTGAGAACTCAGAGTGAGAAAATTGGCCATTTTCATGCACTTTTAACCATTCCATAAATCTTGTGTTTAGGGCCCCTGGAAGCATGAAAATCACTTTAAACATGCTAATTTTAGCTCTAACACTGATGATCCACCTACAAATGTGAACTGACGTTCAAAAATAAAACATTTGAAAACGGACCATTTTCCACATTTCTGAAGCATGACGTAATGGGGGGGTGTTATCTCTTTTGTCGAAAATCAGCCGTTTTTGCTTGAACATTAAATGCCTCCAAATGGTATTTAATTAACTTCCCGGGGTGAAGAATTCCTTTTTGAGAACTCAGAGTGAATAAATTGGCCATTTTCATGCACTTTTAACCATTCCATAAATCTTGTGTTTAGGGCCCCTGGAAGCATGAAAATCACTTTAAACATGCTAATTTTAGCTCTAACACTGATGATCCACCTACAAATGTGAACTGACGTTCAAAAATAAAACATTCGAAAACGGACCATTCTCCACATTTCTGAAGCATGACGTAATGGGGGGGTGTTATCTCTTTTGTCGAAAATCAGCCGTTTTTGCTTGAACATTAAATGCCTCCAAATGGTATTTAATTCACTTCCCAAGCCCCTGGACGCATGAAAATCACTTTAAACATGCTAATTTTAGCTCTAACACTGATGATCCACGTACAAATGTGAACTGACGTTCAAAAATAAAACATTTGAAAACGGTCCATTTTCCACATTTCTGAAGCATGTCGTAATGGGGGGGTGTTATCTCTTTTGTCGAAAATCAGCCATTTTTTTCTTGAACATTAAATGCCTCCAAATGGTATTTAATTAACTTCCCGGGGTGAAGAAACCCTTTTTGAGAACTCGGAGTGAGTAAATTGGCCATTTTCATGCACTTTTAACCATTCCATAAGTCTTGTGTTTAGGGCCCCTGGAAGCATGAAAATCACTTTAAACATGCTAATTTTAGCTCTAACACTGATGATCAACCTACAAATGTGAACTGACGTTCAAAAATAAAACATTTGAAAACGGACCATTTTCCACATTTCTGAAGCATGACGAAATGGGGGGGTGTTATCTCTTTTGTCGAAAATCAGCCGTTTTTGCTTGAACATTAAATGCCTCCAAATGGTATTTAATTAACTTCCCGGGGTGAAGAAACCCTTTTTGAGAACTCAGAGTGAGTAAATTGGCCATTTTCATGCACTTTTAACCATTCCATAAATCTTGTGTTTAGGGCCCCTGGAAGCATGAAAATCACTTTAAACATGCTAATTTTAGCTCTAACACTGATGATCAACCTACAAATGTGATCTGACGTTCAAAAATAAAACATTTGAAAAGGGACCATTTTCCACATTTCTGAAGCATGACGTAATGGGGGGGTGTTATCTCTTTTGTCGAAAATCAGCCGTTTTTGCTTGAACATTAAATGCCTCCAAATGGTATTTAATTAACTTCCCGGGGTGAAGAATTCCTTTTTGAGAACTCAGAGTGAGTAAATTGGCCATTTTCATGCACTTTTAACCATTCCATAAATCTTGTGTTTAGGGCCCCTGGAAGCATGAAAATCACTTTAAACATGCTAATTTTAGCTCTAACACTGATGATCCACCTACAAATGTGAACTGACGTTCAAAAATAAAACATTCGAAAACGGACCATTCTCCACATTTCTGAAGCATGACGTAATGGGGGGGGTGTTATCTCTTTTGTCGAAAATCAGCCGTTTTTGCTTGAACATTAAATGCCTCCAAATGGTATTTAATTCACTTCCCGAGCCCCTGGACGCATGAAAATCACTTTAAACATGCTAATTTTAGCTCTAACACTGATGATCCACGTACAAATGTGAACTGACGTTCAAAAATAAAACATTTGAAAACGGTCCATTTTCCACATTTCTGAAGCATGTCGTAATGGGGGGGTGTTATCTCTTTTGTCGAAAATCAGCCATTTTTTTCTTGAACATTAAATGCCTCCAAATGGTATTTAATTAACTTCCCGGGGTGAAGAAACCCTTTTTGAGAACTCGGAGTGAGTAAATTGGCCATTTTCATGCACTTTTAACCATTCCATAAATCTTGTGTTTAGGGCCCCTGGAAGCATGAAAATCACTTTAAACATGCTAATTTTAGCTCTAACACTGATGATCAACCTACAAATGTGAACTGACGTTCAAAAATAAAACATTTGAAAACGGACCATTTTCCACATTTCTAAAGCATGACGAAATGGGGGGGTGTTATCTCTTTTGTCGAAAATCAGCCGTTTTTGCTTGAACATTAAATGCCTCCAAATGGTATTTAATTAACTTCCCGGGGTGAAGAAACCCTTTTTGAGAACTCAGAGTGAGTAAATTGGCCATTTTCATGCACTTTTAACCATTCCATAAATCTTGTGTTTAGGGCCCCTGGAAGCATGAAAATCACTTTAAACATGCTAATTTTAGCTCTAACACTGATGATCAACCTACGAATGTGATCTGACGTTCAAAAATAAAACATTTGAAAAGGGACCATTTTCCACATTTCTGAAGCATGACGTAATGGGGGGGTGTTATCTCTTTTGTCGAAAATCAGCCGTTTTTGCTTGAACATTAAATGCCTCCAAATGGTATTTAATTAACTTCCCGGGGTGAAGAATTCCTTTTTGAGAACTCAGAGTGAGTAAATTGGCCATTTTCATGCACTTTTAACCATTCCATAAATCTTGTGTTTAGGGCCCCTGGAAGCATGAAAATCACTTTAAACATGCTAATTTTAGCTCTAACACTGATGATCCACGTACAAATGTGAACTGACGTTCAAAAATAAAACATTTGAAAACGGTCCATTTTCCACATTTCTTAAGCATGTCGTAATGGGGGGTGTTATCTCTTTTGTCGAAAATCAGCCATTTTTGCTTGAACATTAAATGCCTCCAAATGGTATTTAATTAACTTCCCGGGGTGAAGAAACCCTTTTTGAGAACTCAGAGTGAGTAAATTGGCCATTTTCATGCACTTTTAACCATTCCATACATCTTGTGTTTAGGGCCCCTGGAAGCATGAAAATCACTTTAAACATGCTAATTTTAGCTCTAACACTGATGATCCACCTACAAATGTGAACTGACGTTCAAAAATAAAACATTTGAAAACGGACCATTTTCCACATTTCTGAAGCATGACTTAATGGGGGGGTGTTATCTCTTTTGTCGAAAATCAGCCGTTTTTGCTTGAACATTAAATGCCTCCAAATGGTATTTAATTAACTTCCCGGGGTGAAATAACCCTTTTTGAGAACTCAGAGTGAGTAAATTGGCCATTTTCATGCACTTTTAACCATTCCATAAATCTTGTGTTTAGGGCCCCTGGAAGAATGAAAATCACTTTAAACATGCTAATTTTAGCTCTAACACTGATGATCCACCTACAAATGTCAACTGACGTTCAAAAATAAAACATTTGAAAACGGACCATTTTCCACATTTCTGAAGCATAACGTAATGGGGGGTGTTATCTCTTTTGTCGAAAATCAGCCGTTTTTGCTTGAACATTAAATGCCTCCAAATGGTATTTAATTAACTTCCCGGAGTGAAGAAACCCTTTTTGAGAACTCAGAGTGAGTAAATTGGCCATTTTCATGCACTTTTAACCATTCCATAAATCTTGTGTTTAGGGCCCCTGGAAAAATGAAAATCACTTTAAACATGCTAATTTTAGCTCTAACACTGATGATCCACCTACAAATGTGAACTGACGTTCAAAAATAAAACATTTGAAAACGGACCATTTCCCACATTTCTGAAGCATGACGTAATGGGGGGGTGTTATCTCTTTTGTAAAAAATCCGCCGTTTTTGCTTGAACATTAAATGCCTCCAAATAGTATTTAATTCACTTCCCGAGCCCCTGGAAGCATGAAAATCACTTTAAACATGCTAATTTTAGCTCTAACACTGATGATCCACCTACAAATGTGAACTGACGTTCAAAAATAAAACATATGAAAATGGACCATTTACCACATTTCTGAAGCATGACGTAATGGGGGGGGTGTTATCTCTTTTGTCGAAAATCAGCCGTTTTTGCTTGAACAATAAATGTCTCCAAATGGTATTTAATTCACTTCCCGAGCCCCTGGAAGCATGACAATCACTTTAAACATGCTAATTTTAGCTCTAACACTGATGATCCACCTACAAATGTGAACTGACATTCAAAAATAAAACATTTGAAAACGGACCATTTTTCACATTTCTGAAGCATGACGTAATGGGGGGGGTGTTATCTCTTTTGTCGAAAATCAGCCGTTTTTGCTTGAACAATAAATGTCTCCAAATGGTATTTATTTCACTTCCCGAGCCCCTGGAAGCATGAAAATCACTTTAAACATGCTAATTTTAGCTCTAACACTGATGATCCACCTACAAATGTGAACTGACATTCAAAAATAAAACATTTGAAAACGGACCATTTTTCACATTTCTGAAGCATGACGTAATGGGGGGGTGTTATCTCTTTTGTCGAAAATCAGCCGTTTTTGCTTGAACATTAAATGCCTCCAATGGTATTTAATTAACTTCCCGGGGTGAAGAAACCCTTTTTGAGAACTCAGAGTGAGTAAATTGGCCATTTTCATGCACTTTTAACCATTCCATACATCTTGTGTTTAGGGCCCCTGGAAGCATGAAAATCACTTTAAACATGCTAATTTTAGCTCTAACACTGATGATCCACCTACAAATGTGAACTGACGTTCAAAAATAAAACATTTGAAAACGGACCATTTTCCACATTTCTGAAGCATGACTTAATGGGGGGTGTTATCTCTTTTGTCGAAAATCAGCCGTTTTTGCTTGAACATTAAATGCATCCAAATGGTATTTAATTAACTTCCCGGGGTGAAATAACCCTTTTTGAGAACTCAGAGTGAGTAAATTGGCCATTTTCATGCACTTTTAACCATTCCATAAATCTTGTGTTTAGGGCCCCTGGAAGAATGAAAATCACTTTAAACATGCTAATTTTAGCTCTAACACTGATGATCCACCTACAAATGTCAACTGACGTTCAAAAATAAAACATTTGAAAACGGACCATTTTCCACATTTCTGAAGCATGACGTAATGGGGGGTGTTATCTCTTTTGTCGAAAATCAGCCGTTTTTGCTTGAACATTAAATGCCTCAAAATGGTATTTAATTAACTTCCCGGAGTGAAGAAACCCTTTTTGAGAACTCAGAGTGAGTAAATTGGCCATTTTCATGCACTTTTAACCATTCCATAAATCTTGTGTTTAGGGCCCCTGGAAAAATGAAAATCACTTTAAACATGCTAATTTTAGCTCTAACACTGATGATCCACCTACAAATGTGAACTGACGTTCAAAAATAAAACATTTGAAAACGGACCATTTCCCACATTTCTGAAGCATGACGTAATGGGGGGGTGTTATCTCTTTTGTAAAAAATCAGCCGTTTTTGCTTGAACATTAAATGCCTCCAAATAGTATTTAATTCACTTCCCGAGCCCCTGGAAGCATGAAAATCACTTTAAACATGCTAATTTTAGCTCTAACACTGATGATCCACCTACAAATGTGAACTGACGTTCAAAAATAAAACATATGAAAATGGACCATTTACCACATTTCTGAAGCATGACGTAATGGGGGGGGTGTTATCTCTTTTGTCGAAAATCAGCCGTTTTTGCTTGAACAATAAATGTCTCCAAATGGTATTTAATTCACTTCCCGAGCCCCTGGAAGCATGACAATCACTTTAAACATGCTAATTTTAGCTCTAACACTGATGATCCACCTACAAATGTGAACTGACATTCAAAAATAAAACATTTGAAAACGGACCATTTTTCACATTTCTGAAGCATGACGTAATGGGGGGGGTGTTATCTCTTTTGTCGAAAATCAGCCATTTTTGCTTGAACAATAAATGTCTCCAAATGGTATTTATTTCACTTCCCGAGCCCCTGGAAGCATGAAAATCACTTTAAACATGCTAATTTTAGCTCTAACACTGATGATCCACCTACAAATGTGAACTGACATTCAAAAATAAAACATTTGAAAACGGACCATTTTTCACATTTCTGAAGCATGACGTAATGGGGGGGTGTTATCTCTTTTGTCGAAAATCTGCCGTTTTTGCTTGAACATTAAATGCCTCCAATGGTATTTAATTAACTTCCCGGGGTGAAGAAACCCTTTTTGAGAACTTCAGAGTGAGTAAATTGGCCATTTTCATGCACTTTTAACCATTCCATAAATCTTGTGTTTAGGGCCCCTGGAAGCATGAAAATCACTTTAAACATGCTAATTTTAGCTCTAACACTGATGATCCACCTACAAATGTGAACTGACGTTAAAAAATAAAACATTTGAAAACGGACCATTTTCCACATTTCTGAAGCAGGACGTAATGGGGGGGTGTTATCTCTTTTGTCGAAAATCAGCCGTTTTTGCTTGAACATTAAATGCCTCCAAATGGTATTTAATTCACTTCCCGAGCCCCTGAAAGCATGAAAATCACTTTAAACATGCTAATTTTAGCTCTAACACTGATGATCCACCTACAAATGTGAACTGACATTCAAAAATAAAACATTTGAAAACGGACCATTTCCCACATTTCTGAAGCATGACGTAATGGGGGGTGTTATCTCTTTTGTCAAAAATCAGCCGCTTTTGCTTGAACATTAAATGCCTCCAAATAGTATTTAATTCACTTCCCGAGCCCCTGGAAGCATGAAAATCACTTTAAACATGCTAATTTTAGCTCTAACACTGATGATCCACCTACAAATGTGAACTGACGTTCAAAAATAAAACATTTGAAAACGGACCATTTTCCACATTTCTGAAGCATGACGTAATGGGGGGGTGTTATCTCTTTTGTCGAAAATCCGCCATTTTTGCTTGAACATTAAATGCCTCCAAATGTTATTTAATTAACTTCCCCGGGTGAAGAAACCCTTTTTGAGAACTCAGAGTGAGTAAATTGGCCATTTTCATGCACTTTTAACCATTCCATAAATCTTGTGTTTAGGGCCCCTGGAAGCATGAAAATCACTTTAAACATGCTAATTTTAGCTCTAAAACTGATGATCCACCTACAAATGTGAACTGACGTTCAAAAATAAAACATTTGAAAACAGACCATTTTCCAAATTTCTGAAGCATGACGTAATGGGGGGGTGTTATGTCTTTTGTCGAAAATCATCCGTTTTTGCTTGAACATTAAATGCCTCCAAATGGTATTTAATTAACTTCCCGGGGTGAAGAAACCTTTTTTGAGAACTCAGAGTGAGTAAATTGGCCATTTTCATGCACTTTTAACCATTCCATAAATCTTGTGTTTAGGGCCACTGGAAGCATGAAAATCACTTTAAACATGCTAATTTTAGCTCTAACACTGATGATCCACCTACAAATGTGAACTGACGTTCAAAAATAAAACATTTGAAAACGGATCATTTTCCACATTTCTGAAGCATGACGTAATGGGGGGGTGTTATCTCTTTTGTCGAAAATCAGCCGTTTTTGCTTGAACATTAAATGCCTCCAAATGGTATTTAATTAACTTCCCGGGGTGAAGAAACCCTTTTTGAGAACTCAGAGTGAGTAAATTGGCCATTTTCATGCACTTTTAACCATTCCATAAATCTTGTGTTTAGGGCCCCTGGAAGCATGAAAATCACTTTAAACATGCTAATTTTAGCTCTAACACTGATGATCCACCTACAAATGTGAACTGACATTCAAAAATAAAACATTTGAAAACGGACCATTTTTCACATTTCTGAAGCATGACGTAATGGGGGGGTGTTATCTCTTTTGTCGAAAATCAGCCGTTTTTGCTTGAACATTAAATGCCTCCAATGGTATTTAATTAACTTCCCGGGGTGAAGAAACCCTTTTTGAGAACTCAGAGTGAGTAAATTGGCCATTTTCATGCACTTTTAACCATTCCATAAATCTTGTGTTTAGGGCCCCTGGAAGCATGAAAATCACTTTAAACATGCTAATTTTAGCTCTAACACTGATGATCCACCTACAAATGTGAACTGACGTTCAAAAATAAAACATTTGAAAACGGACCATTTTCCACATTTCTGAAGCATGACGTAATGGGGGGGTGTTATCTCTTTTGTCGAAAATCAGCCGTTTTTGCTTGAACATTAAATGCCTCCAAATGGTATTTAATTCACTTCCCGAGCCCCTGAAAGCATGAAAATCACTTTAAACATGCTAATTTTAGCTCTAACACTGATGATCCACCTACAAATGTGAACTGACGTTCAAAAATAAAACATATGAAAACGGACCATTTTCCACATTTCTGAAGCATGACGTAATGGGGGGGGGTGTTATCTCTTTTGTCAAAAATCAGCCGTTTTTGCTTGAACAATAAATGTCTCCAAATGGTATTTAATTCACTTCCCGAGCCCCTGGAAGCATGAAAATCACTTTAAACATGCTAATTTTAGCTCTAACACTTATGATCCACCTACAAATGTGAACTGACATTCAAAAATAAAACATTTGAAAACGGACCATTTTTCACATTTCTGAAGCATGACGTAATGGGGGGGTGTTATCTCTTTTGTCGAAAATCAGCCGTTTTTGCTTGAACATTAAATGCCTCCAATGGTATTTAATTAACTTCCCGGGGTGAAGAAACCGTTTTGAGAACTCAGAGTGAGTAAATTGGCCATTTTCATGCACTTTTAACCATTCCATAAATCTTGTGTTTAGGGCCCCTGGAAGCATGAAAATCACTTTAAACATGCTAATTTTAGCTCTAACACTGATGATCCACCTACAAATGTGAACTGACGTTCAAAAATAAAACATTTGAAAACGGACCATTTTCCACATTTCTGAAGCATGACGTAATGGGGGGGTGTTATCTCTTTTGTCGAAAATCAGCCGTTTTTGCTTGAACATTAAATGCCTCCAAATGGTATTTAATTCACTTCCCGAGCCCCTGAAAGCATGAAAATCACTTTAAACATGCTAATTTTAGCTCTAACACTGATGATCCACCTACAAATGTGAACTGACATTCAAAAATAAAACATTTGAAAACGGACCATTTCCCACATTTCTGAAGCATGACGTAATGGGGGGTGTTATCTCTTTTGTCAAAAATCAGCCGATTTTGCTTGAACATTAAATGCCTCCAAATAGTATTTAATTCACTTCCCGAGCCCCTGAAAGCATGAAAATCACTTTAAACATGCTAATTTTAGCTCTAACACTGATGATCCACCTACAAATGTGAACTGACATTCAAAAATAAAACATTTGAAAACGGACCATTTCCCACATTTCTGAAGCATGACGTAATGGGGGGTGTTATCTCTTTTGTCAAAAATCAGCCGCTTTTGCTTGAACATTAAATGCCTCCAAATAGTATTTAATTCACTTCCCGAGCCCCTGGAAGCATGAAAATCACTTTAAACATGCTAATTTTAGCTCTAACACTGATGATCCACCTACAAATGTGAACTGACGTTCAAAAATAAAACATTTGAAAACGGACCATTTTCCACATTTCTGAAGCATGACGTAATGGGGGGGTGTTATCTCTTTTGTCGAAAATCTGCCGTTTTTGCTTGAACATTAAATGCCTCCAAATGTTATTTAATTAACTTCCCCGGGTGAAGAAACCCTTTTTGAGAACTCAGAGTGAGTAAATTGGCCATTTTCATGCACTTTTAACCATTCCATAAATCTTGTGTTTAGGGCCACTGGAAGCATGAAAATCCCTTTAAACATGCTAATTTTAGCTCTAAAACTGATGATCCACCTACAAATGTGAACTGACGTTCAAAAATAAAACATTTGAAAACAGACCATTTTCCAAATTTCTGAAGCATGACGTAATGGGGGGGTGTTATCTCTTTTGTCGAAAATCAGCCGTTTTTGCTTGAACATTAAATGCCTCCAAATGGTATTTAATTAACTTTCCGGGGTGAAGAAACCCTTTTTGAGAACTCAGAGTGAGTAAATTGGCCATTTTCATGCACTTTTAACCATTCCATAAATCTTGTGTTTAGGGCCCCTGGAAGCATAAAAATCACTTTAAACATGCTAATTTTAGCTCTAACACTGATGATCCACCTACAAATGTGAACTGACGTTCAAAAATAAAACATTTGAAAACGGACCATTTTCCACATTTCTGAAGCATGACGTAATGGGGGGGTGTTATGTCTTTTGTCGAAAATCATCGTTTTTGCTTGAACATTAAATGCCTCCTAATGGTATTTAATTAACTTCCCGGGGTGAAGAAACCCTTTTTGAGAACTCAGAGTGAGTAAATTGGCCATTTTCATGCACTTTTAACCATTCCATAAATCTTGTGTTTAGGGCCCCTGGAAGCATGAAAATCACTTTAAACATGCTAATTTTAGCTCTAACACTGATGATCCACCTACAAATGTCAACTGACGTTCAAAAATAAAACATTTGAAAACGGACCATTTTCCACATTTCTGAAGCATGACGTAATGGGGGGGTGTTATCTCTTTTGTCGAAAATCAGCCGTTTTTGCTTGAACATTAAATGCCTCCAAATGGTATTTAATTAACTTCCCGGAGTGAAGAAACCCTTTTTGAGAACTCAGAGTGAGTAAATTGGCCATTTTCATGCACTTTTAACCATTCCATAAATCTTGTGTTTAGGGCCCCTGGAAGCATGAAAATCACTTTAAACATGCTAATTTTAGCTCTAACACTGATGATCCACCTACAAATGTGAACTGACGTTCAAAAATAAAACATTTGAAAACGGACCATTTCCCACATTTCTGAAGCATGACGTAATGGGGGGGTGTTATCTCTTTTGTAAAAAATCAGCCGTTTTTGCTTGAACATTAAATGCCTCCAAATAGTATTTAATTCACTTCCCGAGCCCCTGGAAGCATGAAAATCACTTTAAACATGCTAATTTTAGCTCTAACACTGATGATCCACCTACAAATGTGAACTGACGTTCAAAAATAAAACATATGAAAACGGACCATTTTCCACATTTCTGAAGCATGACGTAATGGGGGGGGGTGTTATCTCTTTTGTCGAAAATCAGCCGTTTTTGCTTGAACAATAAATGTCTCCAAATGGTATTTAATTCACTTCCCGAGCCCCTGGAAGCATGAAAATCACTTTAAACATGCTAATTTTAGCTCTAACACTGATGATCCACCTACAAATGTGAACTGACATTCAAAAATAAAACATTTGAAAACGGACCATTTTTCAGATTTCTGAAGCATGACGTAATGGGGGGGTGTTATCTCTTTTGTCGAAAATCAGCCGTTTTTGCTTGAACAATAAATGTCTCCAAATGGTATTTATTTCACTTCCCGAGCCCCTGGAAGCATGAAAATCACTTTAAACATGTTTAATTTTAGCTCTAACACTGATGATCCACCTACAAATGTGAACTGACATTCAAAAATAAAACATTTGAAAACGGACAATTTTTCACATTTCTGAGGCATGACGTAATGGGGGGGTGTTATCTCTTTTGTCGAAAATCAGCCGTTTTTGCTTGAACATTAAATGCCTCCAAATGGTATTTAATTCACTTCCCGAGCCCCTGAAAGCATGAAAATCACTTTAAACATGCTAATTTTAGCTCTAACACTGATGATCCACCTACAAATGTGAACTGACATTCAAAAATAAAACATTTGAAAACGGACCATTTCCCACATTTCTGAAGCATGACGTAATGGGGGGTGTTATCTCTTTTGTCAAAAATCAGCCGCTTTTGCTTGAACATTAAATGCCTCCAAATAGTATTTAATTCACTTCCCGAGCCCCTGGAAGCATGAAAATCACTTTAAACATGCTAATTTTAGCTCTAACACTGATGATCCACCTACAAATGTGAACTGACGTTCAAAAATAAAACCTTTGAAAACGGACCATTTTCCTCATTTCTGAAGCATGACGTAATGGGGGGGTGTTATCTCTTTTGTCAAAAATCAGCCGTTTTTGCTTGAACATTAAATGCCTCCAAATGGTATTTAATTAACTTCCCGGGGTGAAGAATCCCTTTTTGAGAACTCAGAGTGAGTAAATTGGCCATTTTCATGCACTTTTAACCATTCCATAAATCTTGTGTTTAGGGCCACTGGAAGCATGAAAATCACTTTAAACATGCTAATTTTAGCTCTAACACTGATGATCCACCTACAAATGTGAACTGACGTTCAAAAATAAAACATTTGAAAACGGACCATTTTCCACATTTCTGAAGCATGACGTAATGGGGGGGTGTTATCTCTTTTGTCGAAAATCCGCCGTTTTTGCTTGAACATTAAATGCCTCCAAATGTTATTTAATTAACTTCCCCGGGTGAAGAAACCCTTTTTGAGAACTCAGAGTGAGTAAATTGGCCATTTTCATGCACTTTTAACCATTCCATAAATCTTGTGTTTAGGGCCCCTGGAAGCATGAAAATCACTTTAAACATGCTAATTTTAGCTCTAAAACTGATGATCCACCTACAAATGTGAACTGACGTTCAAAAATAAAACATTTGAAAACAGACCATTTTCCAAATTTCTGAAGCATGACGTAATGGGGGGGGTGTTATCTCTTTTGTCGAAAATCAGCCGTTTTTGCTTGAACATTAAATGCCTCCAAATGGTATTTAATTAACTTTCCGGGGTGAAGAAACCCTTTTTGAGAACTCAGAGTGAGTAAATTGGCCATTTTCATGCACTTTTAACCATTCCATAAATCTTGTGTTTAGGGCCCCTGGAAGCATGAAAATCACTTTAAACATGCTAATTTTAGCTCTAACACTGATGATCCACCTACAAATGTGAACTGACGTTCAAAAATAAAACATTTGAAAACGGACCATTTTCCACATTTCTGAAGCATGACGTAATGGGGGGGTGTTATGTCTTTTGTCGAAAATCATCCGTTTTTGCTTGAACATTAAATGCCTCCAAATGGTATTTAATTAACTTCCCGGGGTGAAGAAACCTTTTTTGAGAACTCAGAGTGAGTAAATTGGCCATTTTCATGCACTTTTAACCATTCCATAAATCTTGTGTTTAGGGCCACTGGAAGCATGAAAATCACTTTAAACATGCTAATTTTAGCTCTAACACTGATGATCCACCTACAAATGTGAACTGACGTTCAAAAATAAAACATTTGAAAACGGATCATTTTCCACATTTCTGAAGCATGACGTAATGGGGGGGGTGTTATCTCTTTTGTCGAAAATCAGCCGTTTTTGCTTGAACATTAAATGCCTCCAAATGGTATTTAATTAACTTCCCGGGGTGAAGAAACCCTTTTTGAGAACTCAGAGTGAGTAAATTGGCCATTTTCATGCACTTTTAACCATTCCATAAATCTTGTGTTTAGGGCCCCTGGAAGCATGAAAATCACTTTAAACATGCTAATTTTAGATCTAACACTGATGATCCACCTACAAATGTGAACTGACATTCAAAAATAAAACATTTGAAAACGGACCATTTTCCACATTTCTGAAGCATGACGTAATGGGGGGGTGTTATCTCTTTTGTCGAAAATCAGCCGTTTTTGCTTGAACATTAAATGCCTCCAAATGGTATTTAATTCACTTCCCGAGCCCCTGAAAGCATGAAAATCACTTTAAACATGCTAATTTTAGCTCTAACACTGATGATCCACCTACAAATGTGAACTGACGTTCAAAAATAAAACATATGAAAACGGACCATTTTCCACATTTCTGAAGCATGACGTAATGGGGGGGGGGTGTTATCTCTTTTGTCGAAAATCAGCCGTTTTTGCTTGAACAATAAATGTCTCCAAATGGTATTTAATTCACTTCCCGAGCCCCTGGAAGCATGAAAATCACTTTAAACATGCTAATTTTAGCTCTAACACTGATGATCCACCTACAAATGTGAACTGACATTCAAAAATAAAACATTTGAAAATGGACCATTTTTCACATTTCTGAAGCATGACGTAATGGGGGGGGGGTGTTATCTCTTTTGTCGAAAATCAGCCGTTTTTGCTTGAACAATAAATGTCTCCAAATTGTATTTATTTCACTTCCCGAGCCCCTGGAAGCATGAAAATCACTTTAAACATGCTAATTTTAGCTCTAACACTGATGATCCACCTACAAATGTGAACTGACATTCAAAAATAAAACATTTGAAAACGGACCATTTTTCACATTTCTGAAGCATGACGTAATGGGGGGGTGTTATCTCTTTTGTCGAAAATCAGCCGTTTTTGCTTGAACATTAAATGCCTCCAATGGTATTTAATTAACTTCCCGGGGTGAAGAAACCCTTTTTGAGAACTCAGAGTGAGTAAATTGGCCATTTTCATGCATTTTTAACCATTCCATAAATCTTGTGTTTAGGGCCCCTGGAAGCATGAAAATCACTTTAAACATGCTAATTTTAGCTCTAACACTGATGATCCACCTACAAATGTGAACTGACGTTCAAAAATAAAACATTTGAAAACGGACCATTTTCCACATTTCTGAAGCATGACGTAATGGGGGGGTGTTATCTCTTTTGTCGAAAATCAGCCGTTTTTGCTTGAACATTAAATGCCTCCAAATGGTATTTAATTCACTTCCCGAGCCCCTGAAAGCATGAAAATCACTTTAAACATGCTAATTTTAGCTCTAACACTGATGATCCACCTACAAATGTGAACTGACATTCAAAAATAAAACATTTGAAAACGGACCATTTCCCACATTTCTGAAGCATGACGTAATGGGGGGTGTTATCTCTTTTGTCAAAAATCAGCCGCTTTTGCTTGAACATTAAATGCCTCCAAATAGTATTTAATTCACTTCCCGAGCCCCTGGAAGCATGAAAATCACTTTAAACATGCTAATTTTAGCTCTAACACTGATGATCCACCTACAAATGTGAACTGACGTTCAAAAATAAAACATTTGAAAACGGACCATTTCCCACATTTCTGAAGCATGACGTAATGGGGGGGTGTTATCTCTTTTGTCGAAAATCCGCCGTTTTTGCTTGAACATTAAATGCCTCCAAATGTTATTTAATTAACTTCCCCGGGTGAAGAAACCCTTTTTGAGAACTCAGAGTGAGTAAATTGGCCATTTTCATGCACTTTTAACCATTCCATAAATCTTGTGTTTAGGGCCCCTGGAAGAATGAAAATCCCTTTAAACATGCTAATTTTAGCTCTAAAACTGATGATCCACCTACAAATGTGAACTGACGTTCAAAAATAAAACATTTGAAAACAGACCATTTTCCAAATTTCTGAAGCATGACGTAATGGGGGGGTGTTATCTCTTTTGTCGAAAATCAGCCGTTTTTGCTTGAACATTAAATGCCTCCAAATGGTATTTAATTAACTTTCCGGGGTGAAGAAACCCTTTTTGAGAACTCAGAGTGAGTAAATTGGCCATTTTCATGCACTTTTAACCATTCCATAAATCTTGTGTTTAGGGCCCCTGGAAGCATGAAAATCACTTTAAACATGCTAATTTTAGATCTAACACTGATGATCCACCTACAAATGTGAACTGACGTTCAAAAATAAAACATTTGAAAACGGACCATTTTCCACATTTCTGAAGCATGACGTAATGGGGTGGTGTTATGTCTTTTGTCGAAAATCTTCGTTTTTGCTTGAACATTAAATGCCTCCAAATGGTATTTAATTAACTTCCCGGGGTGAAGAAACCTTTTTTGAGAACTCAGAGTGAGTAAATTGGCCATTTTCATGCACTTTTAACCATTCCATAAATCTTGTGTTTAGGGCCACTGGAAGCATGAAAATCACTTTAAACATGCTAATTTTAGCTCTAACACTGATGATCCACCTACAAATGTGAACTGACGTTCAAAAATAAAACATTTGAAAACGGACCATTTTCCACATTTCTGAAGCATGACGTAATGGGGGGGGTGTTATCTCTTTTGTCGAAAATCAGCCGTTTTTGCTTGAACATTAAATGCCTCCAAATGGTATTTAATTAACTTCCCGGGGTGAAGAAACCCTTTTTGAGAACTCAGAGTGAGTAAATTGGCCATTTTCATGCACTTTTAACCATTCCATAAATCTTGTGTTTAGGGCCACTGGAAGCATGAAAATCACTTTAAACATGCTAATTTTAGCTCTAACACTGATGATCCACCTACAAATGTGAACTGACGTTCAAAAATAAAACATTTGAAAACGGATCATTTTCCACATTTCTGAAGCATGACGTAATGGGGGGGGTGTTATCTCTTTTGTCGAAAATCAGCCGTTTTTGCTTGAACATTAAATGCCTCCAAATGGTATTTAATTAACTTCCCGGGGTGAAGAAACCCTTTTTGAGAACTCAGAGTGAGTAAATTGGCCATTTTCATGCACTTTTAACCATTCCATAAATCTTGTGTTTAGGGCCCCTGGAAGCATGAAAATCACTTTAAACATGCTAATTTTAGCTCTAACACTGATGATCCACCTACAAATGTGAACTGACATTCAAAAATAAAACATTTGAAAACGGACCATTTTTCACATTTCTGAAGCATGACGTAATGGGGGGGTGTTATCTCTTTTGTCGAAAATCAGCCGTTTTTGCTTGAACATTAAATGCCTCCAATGGTATTTAATTAACTTCCCGGGGTGAAGAAACCCTTTTTGAGAACTCAGAGTGAGTAAATTGGCCATTTTCATGCACTTTTAACCATTCCATAAATCTTGTGTTTAGGGCCCCTGGAAGCATGAAAATCACTTTAAACATGCTAATTTTAGCTCTAACACTGATGATCCACCTACAAATGTGAACTGACGTTCAAAAATAAAACATTTGAAAACGGACCATTTTCCACATTTCTGAAGCATGACGTAATGGGGGGGTGTTATCTCTTTTGTCGAAAATCAGCCGTTTTTGCTGGAACATTAAATGCCTCCAAATGGTATTTAATTCACTTCCCGAGCCCCTGAAAGCATGAAAATCACTTTAAACATGCTAATTTTAGCTCTAACACTGATGATCCACCTACAAATGTGAACTGACGTTCAAAAATAAAACATATGAAAACGGACCATTTTCCACATTTCTGAAGCATGACGTAATGGGGGGGGGTGTTATCTCTTTTGTCGAAAATCAGCCGTTTTTGCTTGAACAATAAATGTCTCCAAATGGTATTTAATTCACTTCCTGAGCCCCTGGAAGCATGAAAATCACTTTAAACATGCTAATTTTAGCTCTAACACTGATGATCCACCTACAAATGTGAACTGACATTCAAAAATAAAACATTTGAAAACGGACCATTTTTCACATTTCTGAAGCATGACGTAATGGGGGGGGGGGGGTGTTATCTCTTTTGTCGAAAATCAGCCGTTTTTGCTTGAACAATAAATGTCTCCAAATGGTATTTATTTCACTTCCCGAGCCCCTGGAAGCATGAAAATCACTTTAAACATGCTAATTTTAGCTCTAACACTGATGATCCACCTACAAATGTGAACTGACATTCAAAAATAAAACATTTGAAAACGGACCATTTTTCACATTTCTGAAGCATGACGTAATGGGGGGGTGTTATCTCTTTTGTCGAAAATCAGCCGTTTTTGCTTGAACATTAAATGCCTCCAATGGTATTTAATTAACTTCCCGGGGTGAAGAAACCCTTTTTGAGAACTCAGAGTGAGTAAATTGGCCATTTTCATGCACTTTTAACCATTCCATAAATCTTGTGTTTAGGGCCCCTGGAAGCATGAAAATCACTTTAAACATGCTAATTTTAGCTCTAACACTGATGATCCACCTACAAATGTGAACTGACGTTCAAAAATAAAACATTTGAAAACGGACCATTTTCCACATTTCTGAAGCATGACGTAATGGGAGGGTGTTATCTCTTTTGTCGAAAATCAGCCGTTTTTGCTTGAACATTAAATGCCTCCAAATGGTATTTAATTCACTTCCCGAGCCCCTGAAAGCATGAAAATCACTTTAAACATGCTAATTTTAGCTCTAACACTGATGATCCACCTACAAATGTGAACTGACATTCAAAAATAAAACATTTGAAAACGGACCATTTCCCACATTTCTGAAGCATGACGTAATGGGGGGTGTTATCTCTTTTGTCAAAAATCTGCCGCTTTTGCTTGAACATTAAATGCCTCCAAATAGTATTTAATTCACTTCCCGAGCCCCTGGAAGCATGAAAATCACTTTAAACATGCTAATTTTAGCTCTAACACTGATGATCCACCTACAAATGTGAACTGACGTTCAAAAATAAAACATTTGAAAACGAACCATTTTCCACATTTCTGAAGCATGACGTAATGGGGGGGTGTTATCTCTTTTGTCGAAAATCCGCCGTTTTTGCTTGAACATTAAATGCCTCCAAATGTTATTTAATTAACTTCCCCGGGTGAAGAAACCCTTTTTGAGAACTCAGAGTGAGTAAATTGGCCATTTTCATGCACTTTTAACCATTCCATAAATCTTGTGTTTAGGGCCCCTGGAAGCATGAAAATCACTTTAAACATGCTAATTTTAGCTCTAACACTGATGATCCACCTACAAATGTGAACTGACGTTCAAAAATAAAACATTTGAAAACAGACCATTTTCCACATTTCTGAAGCATGACGTAATGGGGGGGTGTTATGTCTTTTGTCGAAAATCATCGTTTTTGCTTGAACATTAAATGCCTCCAAATGGTATTTAATTAACTTCCCGGGGTGAAGAAACCTTTTTTGAGAACTCAGAGTGAGTAAATTGGCCATTTTCATGCACTTTTAACCATTCCATAAATCTTGTGTTTAGGGCCACTGGAAGCATGAAAATCACTTTAAACATGCTAATTTTAGCTCTAACACTGATGATCCACCTACAAATGTGAACTGACATTCAAAAATAAAACATTTGAAAACGGACCATTTTCCACATTTCTGAAGCATGACGTAATGGGGGGGTGTTATCTCTTTTGTCGAAAATCAGCCGTTTTTGCTTGAACATTAAATGCCTCCAAATGGTATTTAATTAACTTCCCGGGGTGAAGAAACCCTTTTTGAGAACTCAGAGTGAGTAAATTGGCCATTTTCATGCACTTTTAACCATTCCATAAATCTTGTGTTTAGGGCCCCTGGAAGCATGAAAATCACTTTAAACATGCTAATTTTAGCTCTAACACTGATGATCCACCTACAAATGTGAACTGACATTCAAAAATAAAACATTTGAAAACGGACCATTTTCCACATTTCTGAAGCATGACGTAATGGGGGGGTGTTATGTCTTTTGTCGAAAATCATCGTTTTTGCTTGAACATTAAATGCCTCCAAATGGTATTTAATTAACTTCCCGGGGTGAAGAAACCTTTTTTGAGAACTCAGAGTGAGTAAATTGGCCATTTTCATGCACTTTTAACCATTCCATAAATCTTGTGTTTAGGGCCACTGGAAGCATGAAAATCACTTTAAACATGCTAATTTTAGCTCTAACACTGATGATCCACCTACAAATGTGAACTGACGTTCAAAAATAAAACATTTGAAAACCGACCATTTTCCACATTTCTGAAGCATGACGTAATGGGGGGGGTGTTATCTCTTTTGTCGAAAATCAGCCGTTTTTGCTTGAACATTAAATGCCTCCAAATGGTATTTAATTAACTTCCCGGGGTGAAGAAACCCTTTTTGAGAACTCAGAATGAGTAAATTGGCCATTTTCATGCACTTTTAACCATTCCATAAATCTTGTGTTTAGGGCCCCTGGAAGCATGAAAATCACTTTAAACATGCTAATTTTAGCTCTAACACTGATGATCCACCTACAAATGTGAACTGACATTCAAAAATAAAACATTTGAAAACGGACCATTTTTCACATTTCTGAAGCATGACGTAATGGGGGGGTGTTATCTCTTTTGTCGAAAATCAGCCGTTTTTGCTTGAACATTAAATGCCTCCAATGGTATTTAATTAACTTCCCGGGGTGAAGAAACCCTTTTTGAGAACTCAGAGTGAGTAAATTGGCCATTTTCATGCACTTTTAACCATTCCATAAATCTTGTGTTTAGGGCCCCTGGAAGCATGAAAATCACTTTAAACATGCTAATTTTAGCTCTAACACTGATGATCCACCTACAAATGTGAACTGACGTTCAAAAATAAAACATTTGAAAATGGACCATTTTCCACATTTCTGAAGCATGACGTAATGGGGGGGGTGTTATCTCTTTTGTCGAAAATCAGCCGTTTTTGCTTGAACATTAAATGCCTCCAAATGGTATTTAATTCACTTCCCGAGCCCCTGAAAGCATAAAAATCACTTTAAACATGCTAATTTTAGCTCTAACACTGATGATCCACCTACAAATGTGAACTGACGTTCAAAAATAAAACATTTGAAAACGGACCATTTCCCACATTTCTGAAGCATGACGTAATGGGGGGTGTTATCTCTTTTGTGAAAAATCAGCCGCTTTTGCTTGAACATTAAATGCCTCCAAATAGTATTTAATTCACTTCCCGAGCCCCTGGAAGCATGAAAATCACTTTAAACATGCTAATTTTAGCTCTAACACTGATGATCCACCTTCAAATGTGAACTGACGTTCAAAAATAAAACATTTGAAAACGGACCATTTTCCACATTTCTGAAGCATGACGTAATGGGTGGGTGTTATCTCTTTTGTCGAAAATCAGCCGTTTTTGCTTGAACATTAAATGCCTCCAAATGGTATTTAATTAACTTCCCGGGGTGAAGAATCCCTTTTTGAGAACTCAGAGTGAGTAAATTGGCCATTTTCATGCACTTTTAACCATTCCATAAATCTTGTGTTTAGGGCCACTGGAAGCATGAAAATCACTTTAAACATGCTAATTTTAGCTCTAACACTGATGATCCACCTACAAATGTGAACTGACGTTCAAAAATAAAACATTTGAAAACAGACCATTTTCCAAATTTCTGAAGCATGACGTAATGGGGGGGGTGTTATCTCTTTTGTCGAAAATCAGCCGTTTTTGCTTGAACATTAAATGCCTCCAAATGGTATTTAATTAACTTTCCGGGGTGAAGAAACCCTTTTTGAGAACTCAGAGTGAGTAAATTGGCCATTTTCATGCACTTTTAACCATTCCATAAATCTTGTGTTTAGGGCCCCTGGAAGCATGAAAATCACTTTAAACATGCTAATTTTAGCTCTAACACTGATGATCCACCTACAAATGTGAACTGACGTTCAAAAATAAAACATTTGAAAACTGACCATTTTCCACATTTCTGAAGCATGACGTAATGGGGGGTGTTATGTCTTTTGTCGAAAATCATCAGTTTTTGCTTGAACATTAAATGCCTCCAAATGGTATTTAATTAACTTCCCGGGGTGAAGAAACCTTTTTTGAGAACTCAGAGTGAGTAAATTGGCCATTTTCATGCACTTTTAACCATTCCATAAATCTTGTGTTTAGGGCCACTGGAAGCATGAAAATCACTTTAAACATGCTAATTTTAGCTCTAACACTGATGATCCACCTACAAATGTGAACTGACATTCAAAAATAAAACATTTGAAAACGGACCATTTTCCACATTTCTGAAGCATGACGTAATGGGGGGGTGTTATCTCTTTTGTCGAAAATCAGCCGTTTTTGCTTGAACATTAAATGCCTCCAAATGGTATTTAATTAACTTCCCGGGGTGAAGAAACCCTTTTTGAGAACTCAGAGTGAGTAAATTGGCCATTTTCATGCACTTTTAACCATTCCATAAATCTTGTGTTTAGGGCCCCTGGAAGCATGAAAATCACTTTAAACATGCTAATTTTAGCTCTAACACTGATGATCCACCTACAAATGTGAACTGACATTCAAAAATAAAACATTTGAAAACGGACCATTTTCCACATTTCTGAAGCATGACGTAATGGGGGGGTGTTATGTCTTTTGTCGAAAATCATCGTTTTTGCTTGAACATTAAATGCCTCCAAATGGTATTTAATTAACTTCCCGGGGTGAAGAAACCTTTTTTGAGAACTCAGAGTGAGTAAATTGGCCATTTTCATGCACTTTTAACCATTCCATAAATCTTGTGTTTAGGGCCACTGGAAGCATGAAAATCACTTTAAACATGCTAATTTTAGCTCTAACACTGATGATCCACCTACAAATGTGAACTGACGTTCAAAAATAAAACATTTGAAAACCGACCATTTTCCACATTTCTGAAGCATGACGTAATGGGGGGGGTGTTATCTCTTTTGTCGAAAATCAGCCGTTTTTGCTTGAACATTAAATGCCTCCAAATGGTATTTAATTAACTTCCCGGGGTGAAGAAACCCTTTTTGAGAACTCAGAGTGAGTAAATTGGCCATTTTCATGCACTTTTAACCATTCCATAAATCTTGTGTTTAGGGCCCCTGGAAGCATGAAAATCACTTTAAACATGCTAATTTTAGCTCTAACACTGATGATCCACCTACAAATGTGAACTGACATTCAAAAATAAAACATTTGAAAACGGACCATTTTTCACATTTCTGAAGCATGACGTAATGGGGGGGTGTTATCTCTTTTGTCGAAAATCAGCCGTTTTTGCTTGAACATTAAATGCCTCCAATGGTATTTAATTAACTTCCCGGGGTGAAGAAACCCTTTTTGAGAACTCAGAGTGAGTAAATTGGCCATTTTCATGCACTTTTAACCATTCCATAAATCTTGTGTTTAGGGCCCCTGGAAGCATGAAAATCACTTTAAACATGCTAATTTTAGCTCTAACACTGATGATCCACCTACAAATGTGAACTGACGTTCAAAAATAAAACATTTGAAAATGGACCATTTTCCACATTTCTGAAGCATGACGTAATGGGGGGGGTGTTATCTCTTTTGTCGAAAATCAGCCGTTTTTGCTTGAACATTAAATGCCTCCAAATGGTATTTAATTCACTTCCCGAGCCCCTGAAAGCATAAAAATCACTTTAAACATGCTAATTTTAGCTCTAACACTGATGATCCACCTACAAATGTGAACTGACGTTCAAAAATAAAACATTTGAAAACGGACCATTTCCCACATTTCTGAAGCATGACGTAATGGGGGGTGTTATCTCTTTTGTGAAAAATCAGCCGCTTTTGCTTGAACATTAAATGCCTCCAAATAGTATTTAATTCACTTCCCGAGCCCCTGGAAGCATGAAAATCACTTTAAACATGCTAATTTTAGCTCTAACACTGATGATCCACCTTCAAATGTGAACTGACGTTCAAAAATAAAACATTTGAAAACGGACCATTTTCCACATTTCTGAAGCATGACGTAATGGGTGGGTGTTATCTCTTTTGTCGAAAATCAGCCGTTTTTGCTTGAACATTAAATGCCTCCAAATGGTATTTAATTAACTTCCCGGGGTGAAGAATCCCTTTTTGAGAACTCAGAGTGAGTAAATTGGCCATTTTCATGCACTTTTAACCATTCCATAAATCTTGTGTTTAGGGCCACTGGAAGCATGAAAATCACTTTAAACATGCTAATTTTAGCTCTAACACTGATGATCCACCTACAAATGTGAACTGACGTTCAAAAATAAAACATTTGAAAACAGACCATTTTCCAAATTTCTGAAGCATGACGTAATGGGGGGGGTGTTATCTCTTTTGTCGAAAATCAGCCGTTTTTGCTTGAACATTAAATGCCTCCAAATGGTATTTAATTAACTTTCCGGGGTGAAGAAACCCTTTTTGAGAACTCAGAGTGAGTAAATTGGCCATTTTCATGCACTTTTAACCATTCCATAAATCTTGTGTTTAGGGCCCCTGGAAGCATGAAAATCACTTTAAACATGCTAATTTTAGCTCTAACACTGATGATCCACCTACAAATGTGAACTGACGTTCAAAAATAAAACATTTGAAAACTGACCATTTTCCACATTTCTGAAGCATGACGTAATGGGGGGTGTTATGTCTTTTGTCGAAAATCATCAGTTTTTGCTTGAACATTAAATGCCTCCAAATGGTATTTAATTAACTTCCCGGGGTGAAGAAACCTTTTTTGAGAACTCAGAGTGAGTAAATTGGCCATTTTCATGCACTTTTAACCATTCCATAAATCTTGTGTTTAGGGCCACTGGAAGCATGAAAATCACTTTAAACATGCTAATTTTAGCTCTAACACTGATGAGCCACCTACAAATGTGAACTGACGTTCAAAAATAAAACATTTGAAAACGGACCATTTTCCACATTTCTGAAGCATGACGTAATGGGGGGGGTGTTATCTCTTTTGTCGAAAATCAGCCGTTTTTGCTTGAACATTAAATGCCTCCAAATGGTATTTAATTAACTTCCCGGGGTGAAGAAACCCTTTTTGAGAACTCAGAGTGAGTAAATTGGCCATTTTCATGCACTTTTAACCATTCCATAAATCTTGTGTTTAGGGCCCCTGGAAGCATGAAAATCACTTTAAACATGCTAATTTTAGCTCTAACACTGATGATCCACCTACAAATGTGAACTGACATTCAAAAATAAAACATTTGAAAACGGACCATTTTTCACATTTCTGAAGCATGACGTAATGGGGGGGTGTTATCTCTTTTGTCGAAAATCAGCCGTTTTTGCTTGAACATTAAATGCCTCCAATGGTATTTAATTAACTTCCCGGGGTGAAGAAACCCTTTTTGAGAACTCAGAGTGAGTAAATTGGCCATTTTCATGCACTTTTAACCATTCCATAAATCTTGTGTTTAGGGCCCCTGGAAGCATGAAAATCACTTTAAACATGCTAATTTTAGCTCTAACACTGATGATCCACCTACAAATGTGAACTGACGTTCAAAAATAAAACATTTGAAAATGGACCATTTTCCACATTTCTGAAGCATGACGTAATGGGGGGGGTGTTATCTCTTTTGTCGAAAATCAGCCGTTTTTGCTTGAACATTAAATGCCTCCAAATGGTATTTAATTCAGTTCCCGAGCCCCTGAAAGCATAAAAATCACTTTAAACATGCTAATTTTAGCTCTAACACTGATGATCCACCTACAAATGTGAACTGACGTTCAAAAATAAAACATTTGAAAACGGACCATTTCCCACATTTCTGAAGCATGACGTAATGGGGGGTGTTATCTCTTTTGTGAAAAATCAGCCGCTTTTGCTTGAACATTAAATGCCTCCAAATAGTATTTAATTCACTTCCCGAGCCCCTGGAAGCATGAAAATCACTTTAAACATGCTAATTTTAGCTCTAACACTGATGATCCACCTTCAAATGTGAACTGACGTTCAAAAATAAAACATTTGAAAACGGACCATTTTCCACATTTCTGAAGCATGACGTAATGGGTGGGTTGGTGTTATCTCTTTTGTCGAAAATCAGCCGTTTTTGCTTGAACATTAAATGCCTCCAAATGGTATTTAATTAACTTCCCGGGGTGAAGAATCCCTTTTTGAGAACTCAGAGTGAGTAAATTGGCCATTTTCATGCACTTTTAACCATTCCATAAATCTTGTGTTTAGGGCCACTGGAAGCATGAAAATCACTTTAAACATGCTAATTTTAGCTCTAACACTGATGATCCACCTACAAATGTGAACTGACGTTCAAAAATAAAACATTTGAAAACGGACCATTTTCCACATTTCTGAAGCATGACGTAATGGGGGGGTGTTATCTCTTTTGTCGAAAATCTGCCGTTTTTGATTGAACATTAAATGCCTCCAAATGTTATTTAATTAACTTCCCCGGGTGAAGAAACCCTTTTTGAGAACTCAGAGTGAGTAAATTGGCCATTTTCATGCACTTTTAACCATTCCATAAATCTTGTGTTTAGGGCCCCTGGAAGCATGAAAATCACTTTAAACACGCTAATTTTAGCTCTAAAACTGATGATCCACCTACAAATGTGAACTGACGTTCAAAAATAAAACATTTGAAAACAGACCATTTTCCAAATTTCTGAAGCATGACGTAATGGGGGGGGTGTTATCTCTTTTGTCGAAAATCAGCCGTTTTTGCTTGAACATTAAATGCCTCCAAATGGTATTTAATTAACTTTCCGGGGTGAAGAAACCCTTTTTGAGAACTCAGAGTGAGTAAATTGGCCATTTTCATGCACTTTTAACCATTCCATAAATCTTGTGTTTAGGGCCCCTGGAAGCATGAAAATCACTTTAAACATGCTAATTTTAGCTCTAACACTGATGATCCACCTACAAATGTGAACTGACGTTCAAAAATAAAACATTTGAAAACTGCCAATTTTGCACATTTCTGAAGCATGACGTAATGGGGGGTGTTATGTCTTTTGTCGAAAATCATCAGTTTTTGCTTGAACATTAAATGCCTCCAAATGGTATTTAATTAACTTCCCGGGGTGAAGAAACCTTTTTTGAGAACTCAGAGTGAGTAAATTGGCCATTTTCATGCACTTTTAACCATTCCATAAATCTTGTGTTTAGGGCCACTGGAAGCATGAAAATCACTTTAAACATGCTAATTTTAGCTCTAACACTGATGAGCCACCTACAAATGTGAACTGACGTTCAAAAATAAAACATTTGAAAACGGACCATTTTCCACATTTCTGAAGCATGACGTAATGGGGGGGGGTGTTATCTCTTTTGTCGAAAATCAGCCGTTTTTGCTTGAACATTAAATGCCTCCAAATGGTATTTAATTAACTTCCCGGGGTGAAGAAACCCTTTTTGAGAACTCAGAGTGAGTAAATTGGCCATTTTCATGCACTTTTAACCATTCCATAAATCTTGTGTTTAGGGCCCCTGGAAGCATGAAAATCACTTTAAACATGCTAATTTTAGCTCTAACACTGATGATCCACCTACAAATGTGAACTGACATTCAAAAATAAAACATTTGAAAACGGACCATTTTTCACATTTCTGAAGCATGACGTAATGGGGGGGTGTTATCTCTTTTGTCGAAAATCAGCCGTTTTTGCTTGAACATTAAATGCCTCCAATGGTATTTAATTAACTTCCCGGGGTGAAGAAACCCTTTTTGAGAACTCAGAGTGAGTAAATTGGCCATTTTCATGCACTTTTAACCATTCCATAAATCTTGTGTTTAGGGCCCCTGGAAGCATGAAAATCACTTTAAACATGCTAATTTTAGCTCTAACACTGATGATCCACCTACAAATGTGAACTGACGTTCAAAAATAAAACATTTGAAAACGGACCATTTTCCACATTTCTGAAGCATGACGTAATGGGGGGGTGTTATCTCTTTTGTCGAAAATCAGCCGTTTTTGCTTGAACATTAAATGCCTCCAAATGGTATTTAATTCACTTCCCGAGCCCCTGAAAGCATGAAAATCACTTTAAACATGCTAATTTTAGCTCTAACACTGATGATCCACCTACAAATGTGAACTGACGTTCAAAAATAAAACATTTGAAAACGGACCATTTCCCACATTTCTGAAGCATGACGTAATGGGGGGTGTTATCTCTTTTGTCAAAAATCAGCCGCTTTTGCTTGAACATTAAATGCCTCCAAATAGTATTTAATTCACTTCCCGAGCCCCTGGAAGCATGAAAATCACTTTAAACATGCTAATTTTAGCTCTAACACTGATGATCCACCTACAAATGTGAACTGACGTTCAAAAATAAAACATTTGAAAACGGACCATTTTCCACATTTCTGAAGCATGACGTAATGGGGGGGTGTTATCTCTTTTGTCGAAAATCAGCCGTTTTTGCTTGAACATTAAATGCCTCCAAATGGTATTTAATTAACTTCCCGGGGTGAAGAATCCCTTTTTGAGAACTCAGAGTGAGTAAATTGGCCATTTTCATGCACTTTTAACCATTCCATAAATCTTGTGTTTAGGGCCACTGGAAGCATGAAAATCACTTTAAACATGCTAATTTTAGCTCTAACACTGATGATCCACCTACAAATGTGAACTGACGTTCAAAAATAAAACATTTGAAAACGGACCATTTTCCACATTTCTGAAGCATGACGTAATGGGGGGGTGTTATCTCTTTTGTCGAAAATCCGCCGTTTTTGCTTGAACATTAAATGCCTCCAAATGTTATTTAATTAACTTCCCCGGGTGAAGAAACCCTTTTTGAGAACTCAGAGTGAGTAAATTGGTCATTTTCATGCACTTTTAACCATTCCATAAATCTTGTGTTTAGGGCCCCTGGAAGCATGAAAATCACTTTAAACACGCTAATTTTAGCTCTAAAACTGATGATCCACCTACAAATGTGAACTGACGTTCAAAAATAAAACATTTGAAGACAGACCATTTTCCAAATTTCTGAAGCATGACATAATGGGGGGGTGTTATCTCTTTTGTCGAAAATCATCAGTTTTTGCTTGAACATTAAATGCCTCCAAATGGTATTTAATTAACTTCCCGGGGTGAAGAAACCTTTTTTGAGAACTCAGAGTGAGTAAATTGGCCATTTTCATGCACTTTTAACCATTCCATAAATCTTGTGTTTAGGGCCACTGGAAGCATGAAAATCACTTTAAACATGCTAATTTTAGCTCTAACACTGATGAGCCACCTACAAATGTGAACTGACGTTCAAAAATAAAACATTTGAAAACGGACCATTACCACAATTGAAGCATGACGTAATGGGGGGGGGGTGTTATCTCTTTTGTCGAAAATCAGCCGTTTTTGCTTGAACATTAAACGCCTCCAAATGGTATTTAATTAACTTCCCGGGGTGAAGAAACCCTTTTTGAGAACTCAGAGTGAGTAAATTGGCCATTTTCATGCACTTTTAACCATTCCATAAATCTTGTGTTTAGGGCCCCTGGAAGCATGAAAATCACTTTAAACATGCTAATTTTAGCTCTAACACTGATGATCCACCTACAAATGTGAACTGACATTCAAAAATAAAACATTTGAAAACGGACCATTTTTCACATTTCTGAAGCATGACGTAATGGGGGGTGTTATCTCTTTTGTCGAAAATCAGCCGTTTTTGCTTGAACATTAAATGCCTCCAAATGGTATTTAATTCACTTCCCGAGCCCCTGAAAGCATGAAAATCACTTTAAACATGCTAATTTTAGCTCTAACACTGATGATCCACCTACAAATGTGAACTGACGTTCAAAAATAAAACATTTGAAAACGGACCATTTCCCACATTTCTGAAGCATGACGTAATGGGGGGTGTTATCTCTTTTGTCAAAAATCAGCCGCTTTTGCTTGAACATTAAATGCCTCCAAATAGTATTTAATTCACTTCCCGAGCCCCTGGAAGCATGAAAATCACTTTAAACATGCTAATTTTAGCTCTAACACTGATGATCCACCTACAAATGTGAACTGACGTTCAAAAATAAAACATTTGAAAACGGACCATTTTCCACATTTCTGAAGCATGACGTAATGGGGGGGTGTTATCTCTTTTGTCGAAAATCAGCCGTTTTTGCTTGAACATTAAATGCCTCCAAATGGTATTTAATTAACTTCCCGGGGTGAAGAATCCCTTTTTGAGAACTCAGAGTGAGTAAATTGGCCATTTTCATGCACTTTTAACCATTCCATAAATCTTGTGTTTAGGGCCACTGGAAGCATGAAAATCACTTTAAACATGCTAATTTTAGCTCTAACACTGATGATCCACCTACAAATGTGAACTGACGTTCAAAAATAAAACATTTGAAAACGGACCATTTTCCACATTTCTGAAGCATGACGTAATGGGGGGGTGTTATCTCTTTGGTCGAAAATCCGCCGTTTTTGCTTGAACATTAAATGCCTCCAAATGTTATTTAATTAACTTCCCCGGGTGAAGAAACCCTTTTTGAGAACTCAGAGTGAGTAAATTGGCCATTTTCATGCACTTTTAACCATTCCATAAATCTTGTGTTTAGGGCCCCTGGAAGCATGAAAATCACTTTAAACATGCTAATTTTAGCTCTAAAACCGATAATCCACCTACAAATGTGAACTGACGTTCAAAAATAAAACATTTGAAAACAGACCATTTTCCAAATTTCTGAAGCATGACGTAATGGGGGGGTGTTATCTCTTTTGTCGAAAATCAGCCGTTTTTGCTTGAACATTAAATGCCTCCAAATGGTATTTAATTAACTTTCCGGGGTGAAGAAACCCTTTTTGAGAACTCAGAGTGAGTAAATTGGCCATTTTCATGCACTTTTAACCATTCCATAAATCTTGTGTTTAGGGCCCCTGGAAGCATGAAAATCACTTTAAACATGCTAATTTTAGCTCTAACACTGATGGTCCACCTACAAATGTGAACTGACGTTCAAAAATAAAACATTTGAAAACGGACCATTTTCCACATTTCTGAAGCATGACGTAATGGGGGTGTTATGTCTTTTGTCGAAAATCATCAGTTTTTGCTTGAACATTAAATGCCTCCAAATGGTATTTAATTAACTTCCCGGGGTGAAGAAACCTTTTTTGAGAACTCAGAGTGAGTAAATTGGCCATTTTCATGCACTTTTAACCATTCCATAAATCTTGTGTTTAGGGCCACTGGAAGCATGAAAATCACTTTAAACATGCTAATTTTAGCTCTAACACTGATGAGCCACCTACAAATGTGAACTGACGTTCAAAAATAAAACATTTGAAAACGGACCATTTTCCACATTTCTGAAGCATGACGTAATGGGGGGGGTGTTATCTCTTTTGTCGAAAATCAGCCGTTTTTGCTTGAACATTAAATGCCTCCAAATGGTATTTAATTAACTTCCCGGGGTGAAGAAACCCTTTTTGAGAACTCAGAGTGAGTAAATTGGCCATTTTCATGCACTTTTAACCATTCCATAAATCTTGTGTTTAGGGCCCCTGGAAGCATGAAAATCACTTTAAACATGCTAATTTTAGCTCTAACACTGATGATCCACCTACAAATGTGAACTGACATTCAAAAATAAAACATTTGAAAACGGACCATTTTTCACATTTCTGAAGCATGACGTAATGGGGGGGTGTTATCTCTTTTGTCGAAAATCAGCCGTTTTTGCTTGAACATTAAATGCCTCCAATGGTATTTAATTAACTTCCCGGGGTGAAGAAACCCTTTTTGAGAACTCAGAGTGAGTAAATTGGCCATTTTCATGCACTTTTAACCATTCCATAAATCCTGTGTTTAGGGCCCCTGGAAGCAAGAAAATCACTTTTAACATGCTAATTTTAGCTCTAACACTGATGATCCACCTACAAATGTGAACTGACGTTCAAAAATAAAACATTTGAAAACGGACCATTTTCCACATTTCTGAAGCATGACGTAATGGGGGGGTGTTATCTCTTTTGTCGAAAATCAGCCGTTTTTGCTTGAACATTAAATGCCTCCAAATGGTATTTAGTTCACTTCCCGAGCCCCTGAAAGCATGAAAATCACTTTAAACATGCTAATTTTAGCTCTAACACTGATGATCCACCTACAAATGTGAACTGACGTTCAAAAATAAAACATTTGAAAACAGACCATTTCCCACATTTCTGAAGCATGACGTAATGGGGGGTGTTATCTCTTTTGTCAAAAATCAGCCGCTTTTGCTTGAACATTAAATGCCTCCAAATAGTATTTAATTCACTTCCCGAGCCCCTGGAAGCATGAAAATCACTTTAAACATGCTAATTTTAGCTCTAACACTGATGATCCACCTACAAATGTGAACTGACGTTCAAAAATAAAACATTTGAAAACGGACCATTTTCCACATTTCTGAAGCATGACGTAATGGGGGGGTGTTATCTCTTTTGTCGAAAATCAGCCGTTTTTGCTTGAACATTAAATGCCTCCAAATGGTATTTAATTAACTTCCCGGGGTGAAGAATCCCTTTTTGAGAACTCAGAGTGAGTAAATTGGCCATTTTCATGCACTTTTAACCATTCCATAAATCTTGTGTTTAGGGCCACTGGAAGCATGAAAATCACTTTAAACATGCTAATTTTAGCTCTAACACTGATGATCCACCTACAAATGTGAACTGACGTTCAAAAATAAAACATTTGAAAACGGACCATTTTCCACATTTCTGAAGCATGACGTAATGGGGGGGTGTTATCTCTTTTGTCGAAAATCCGCCGTTTTTGCTTGAACATTAAATGCCTCCAAATGTTATTTAATTAACTTCCCCGGGTGAAGAAACCCTTTTTGAGAACTCAGAGTGAGTAAATTGGCCATTTTCATGCACTTTTAACCATTCCATAAATCTTGTGTTTAGGGCCCCTGGAAGCATGAAAATCACTTTAAACATGCTAATTTTAGCTCTAAAACTGATAATCCACCTACAAATGTGAACTGACGTTCAAAAATAAAACATTTGAAAACAGACCATTTTCCAAATTTCTGAAGCATGACGTAATGGGGGGGTGTTATCTCTTTTGTCGAAAATCAGCCGTTTTTGCTTGAACATTAAATGCCTCCAAATGGTATTTAATTAACTCTCCGGGGTGAAGAAACCCTTTTTGAGAACTCAGAGTGAGTAAATTGGCCATTTTCATGCACTTTTAAGCATTCCATAAATCTTGTGTTTAGGGCCCCTGGAAGCATGAAATTCACTTTAAACATGCTAATTTTAGCTCTAACACTGATGATCCACCTACAAATGTGAACTGACGTTCAAAAATAAAACATTTGAAAACGGACCATTCTCCACATTTCTGAAGCATGACGTAATGGGGGGGGGTTATCTCTTTTGTCGAAAATCAGCCGTTTTTGCTTGAACATTAAAAGCCTCCAAATGGTATTTAATTAACTTCCCGGGGTGAAGAAACCCGTTTTGAGAACTCAGAGTGAGTAAATTGGCCATTTTTATTCACTTTTAACCATTCCATAAATCTTGTGTTTAGGGCCCCTGGAAGCATGAAAATCACTTTAAACATGCTAATTTTAGCTCTAACACTGATGATCCACCTACAAATGTGAACTGACGTTCAAAAATAAAACATTTGAAAACGGACCATTTCCCACATTTCTGAAGCATGACGTAATGGGGGGGTGTTATCTCTTTTGTAAAAAATCAGCCGTTTTTGCTTGAACATTAAATGCCTCCAAATAGTATTTAATTCACTTCCCGAGCCCCTGGAAGCATGAAAATCACTTTATTTATTTATTTATTTCTGAATTTGTAAAGCGCCTGGTTACACTGTCAGTGTGTCCCCGCGCTGTCAGAAGAGCCAGCTACTCCGTCAGTCAGAACAAGACAGGCTTGTCTTTAGGAAAGAGGAATGTTTTGAGTTTCCTGCGGAAGATGAGCTCCGATGTTTCCACTCTTAAGCTCAGGGGGAGAGAGTTCCATTTGTGTGCCGCCAAAGTACGGAAGGATCTTCCTCCCATTCTGGCTTTCTTGTGTCTAGGGACAGCGAGAAGGCCTGCTCCTAACGAGCGGAGTTGTCGGGTAGGCGTATAGGGGCAGAGAAGGTTCCGAAGGAAGGCCGGGCCCTTGCCATGTACGATCCTGTGACCAATACAAAGGACTTTAAAATCGATTCTTTCCTTGATCGGAAGCCAATGTAGTGTTTGTTGGGATTTTTTTGAGGCGGCTCTTCTGGGCAGCCGGAGGACCAGGCGAGCGGCAGCATTCTGAATTGTCTGCAGTCGCCGCCGACTAGTGGCGTTGGCACCTAAATACAGGGCATTGCCGTACTCCAGTCTTGACGTGACAAGGGCGTGGACCAGGGTCTTCCTAGATGATTCTGGGAGCAGGTCGATGGTTTTGCGGAGTTTCCGTAGAATCGAGAAGCACGTACCAGCTACCCGTCTGGTATGGTAGTCGTAGTCCAATTTTGAGTCCACCCATACTCCGAGATTCTTGACCTGATCACTAGGGGTAGGGAGGGGCCCCAAGGTCTGCGGCCACCAGGCAGATGACCAGACTGAGGGGGGTTTTCCAACAATCAGCACCTCAGTCTTGTCACCGTTAAGACGGAGGCAGTTCTTCGCCATCCATCCAGCCAGCTCCTGCAGGCATGCTGAGAAGTTCGCGGCGGCTTGTTCAGCAGGTTGGGTCAGAGCGACCACCAACTGTGTGTCGTCTGCGTATGTCACTACTTCCACCCCGTAGCGTTCCGCAGTAATAGCCACGGGGGTGACATATAAGTTAAAAAGGGTTGGACTGAGACTTGAGCCCTGCGGCACTCCTTGACTGAGGTCAATGGTGTCGGAGCGTGCTCCTCCTTGCTCCACCGAGAAGCTACGGTTGGTGAGAAAGGATTCCAGCCATAACCAGGCCATGCCGGTCACCCCTCCTTTCTTCAGACACTGTAGCAACGTATGATGCGCTACAGTGTCGAAGGCTGCACTGAGGTCCAGGAGCACTAGTGCTGCCACATGACCGGCGTCCACGTGCTTCCTCAGTGCCTCAGTCGAAAAAAGGAGGGCTGATTCTGTGGAGTGGCGAGCCCGGAAGCCTGATTGGTTGGTATGCAGGAGGCCTCTGGACTCTATGTGTGCTGAGAGTTGCTGGTTAACCAGCTTTTCCGCCAGTTTAGAGAAGAAAGGTAGAAGCGAAATGGGGCGTAGGTTGCTAAGCTGTGACGCACTGATGTTGGGTTTTTTCTTAAGAGGCAGTACGACTGCCTGTTTCCACCCGTGAGGGACCTTGCCAGTGTTAAAAGAGGTAGACAATATGTGGCCAACATAAGGTGCCAGAAGAGTCATGGCGCTGGCCAGGAATTTGGCAGGGGCAGGATCGTGCGGGGAGCCTGATTTAATTCCTTTAGCAGTGGCTATCAGGAGGTCCTCCGACGGAACCTGGTATACTGTGAGGCAGTCTTCGATCTTTGCCTCCCAAGTTGCTTCTTCCTGAGGAGGAAGAAGGTTAGAGCCAGTTCTGGCATCATCAGGGAAGCTGTTGTAAATGTCGCGTACTTTTTTGTGGAAAAATTCCGCGATGGCGTTACAGGATTGTGCTGAGGTGTCGGCCTGCTCTAAAGCGGGGGGAGGTGTAGTAATCTCTTTATAGATCCTAAAGAGTTCCTTGGATGAGCAGTTAGCACTATCTATTCGGTCAGCGTAGAAGGTCGCTTTAGTTTCCCTGATTTGGAAGTGGTATTCTTTTATGCTAGCTTTGTATACATCTCTTGCCTCTGGTGAGTAGTTCTTTCTCCAGGCGCGTTCGAGCCTCTTACAGGCTGCCTTGGTTTCTCTAAGAGCTGTGCTGAACCAGGGTGCAGTTTTAGTTTGTCGCTCCGGGCCCTTATTGGCCCAAGGGGCAGTGATGTCCAGGGCTTTAGTGATGTGTCCGTCCAGGGCCATGCAAGCCCTGTCAACGTCCACTCCTAAGTCTGCGGGGGAACCGTTTAGTAGGAAGTGATGTTCAAAAGAGTCCATGGAGAAACTGGCCCATTTCCTTTGTTGTTTATTGGCGCTGTGGTGAGTTTTAATATGGTGAGTCATGACTAGGAAGTGAAAGGGGACTAGGAAGTGATCGGTCCACAGCAAAGGAATGGGAGTGTCCTGCTTCAGATCCTCCAAATTATTAAAAATGGGGTCAAGTAGGTGCCCCTGACGATGAGTCGGGAGGAGGGAGGCAGTTTCTAATTGTAAGGTTTGCAGCTCTTGGCGCAATTCTTGAGCAGCTGAATTGTTGAGGTCTTCGAAGTGGAGATTAAGATCCCCTAGTACAAGGAACTTTCTGTATCTCATAGCCGATGGGGTGACGTTCTGGATGAGACTTTCCGCGAAGTTTCTGCTGCCTCCCGGGGGTCTATAGATTAGTAGGCCTTTAATGACCGTATTTTTGTCGATACCGATGGAGAAGGCTCCAGTTTCGCTATCTGTTATATTAGCTGGTTCGAGGGAGCATGTCATATTCATTCTGTAGATTATGGCAATGCCACCTCCCCTTCCCTTAGGTCTATCCTGCCTGCAAATTGCATATCCAGGGGGCAGAGCCTCCCTGACTTCAGGGTCTGAGTCTTCATCCAGCCAAGTTTCCGTGAGACATAATATGTCCCATTTGTTATCTGTTAGAAGGTCAAATACTTCTAGTTTATGCTTTTTGAGGGAGCGACAGTTAAGCAGAGCACCACTGATTTTCTTACTGTGCTCTGGTTGGGCGTTGCCGTTGGGCGTACTTGCTTTGGGATGTTTATTGAAGATGAAGCCACAGTGTTCGCAAGGATTTATAGGACTACGCATACTGAGATCAATACTGTGCTCACATACCTTTAGGTATTTGTTGCGAAGGCTGAGAAGCTCCTCTTTATTGTATCGGTTATCTGGGAGGTGAGGACCAGGGGGTCTGGCCCCGTGCCCCGGTCTGCCGCGGACGGGCGCAGACGGGCTTGCCTTAGGCGCGCCTTCGGCGCGCAAACGGCGCTCCCGCTGCGCTCGTCCGCTGCGCTTCCGCTGGCAACACATGATATAGGCGGGGAAGGGCGTGGCCTCGAAAGTGGGCGTGGCCTGTGCGTCGCCGGGGAGGCGAGCTGGGGGGTCGTTGCAGCCGTCACGAAGGACGCTGTTTGATCTAGGTTCAGGTAATGTGAAGCAACAAGCTTCTAGCTAAGTACACACAGATAAAAGCAGAATTTTACAAGTTTTAAAAATAGCGTGTCTCCCGGCGTCTGCCTGCGGAGCTCTGACACTTCAGAAGGCGGCGCACAGCGCGCGCGCTTTTAAATGTGGTCACGAAAGTGGGCGTGGCCTCGAAAGTGGGCGTGGCCTGTGCGTCGCCGGGGAGGCGAGCTGGGGGGTCGTTGCAGCCGTCACGAAGGACGCTGTTTGATCTAGGTTCAGGTAATGTGAAGCAACAAGCTTCTAGCTAAGTACACAGAGATAAAAGCAGAATTTTAGAAGTTTTAAAAATAGCGTGTCTCCCGGCGTCTGCCTGCGGAGCTCTGACACTTCAGAAGGCGGCGCACAGCGCGCGCGCTTTTAAATGTGGTCACGAAAGTGGGCGTGGCCTCGAAAGTGGGCGTGGCCTGTGCGTCGCCGGGGAGGCGAGCTGGGGGGTCGTTGCAGCCGTCACGAAGGACGCTGTTTGATCTAGGTTCAGGTAATGTGAAGCAACAAGCTTCTAGCTAAGTACACACAGATAAAAGCAGAATTTTACAAGTTTTAAAAATAGCGTGTCTCCCGGCGTCTGCCTGCGGAGCTCTGACACTTCAGAAGGCGGCGCACAGCGCGCGCGCTTTTAAATGTGGTCACGAAAGTGGGCGTGGCCTCGAAAGTGGGCGTGGCCTGTGCGTCGCCGGGGAGGCGAGCTGGGGGGTCGTTGCAGCCGTCACGAAGGACGCTGTTTGATCTAGGTTCAGGTAATGTGAAGCAAAAAGCTTCTAGCTAAGTACACACAGATAAAAGCAGAATTTTACAAGTTTTAAAAATAGCGTGTCTCCCGGCGTCTGCCTGCGGAGCTCTGACACTTCAGAAGGCGGCGCACAGCGCGCGCGCTTTTAAATGTGGTCACAAAAGTGGGCGTGGCCTCGAAAGTGGGCGTGGCCTGTGCGTCGCCGGGGAGGCGAGCTGGGGGGTCGTTGCAGCCGTCACGAAGGACGCTGTTTGATCTAGGTTCAGGTAATGTGAAGCAACAAGCTTCTAGCTAAGTACACACAGATAAAAGCAGAATTTTACAAGTTTTAAAAATAGCGTGTCTCCCGGCGTCTGCCTGCGGAGCTCTGACACTTCAGAAGGCGGCGCACAGCGCGCGCGCCTTTAAATGTGGTCACGAAAGTGGGCGTGGCCTCGAAAGTGGGCGTGGCCTGTGCGTCGCCGGGGAGGCGAGCTGGGGGGTCGTTGCAGCCGTCACGAAGGACGCTGTTTGATCTAGGTTCAGGTAATGTGAAGCAACAAGCTTCTAGCTAAGTACACACAGATAAAAGCAGAATTTTACAAGTTTTAAAAATAGCGTGTCTCCCGGCGTCTGCCTGCGGAGCTCTGACACTTCAGAAGGCGGCGCACAGCGCGCGCGCCTTTAAATGTGGTCACGAAAGTGGGCGTGGCCTCGAAAGTGGGCGTGGCCTGTGCGTCGCCGGGGAGGCGAGCTGGGGGGTCGTTGCAGCCGTCACAAAGGACACTGTTTGATCTAGGTTCAGGTAATGTGAAGCAACAAGCTTCTAGCTAAGTACACACAGATAAAAGCAGAATTTTACAAGTTTTAAAAATAGCGTGTCTCCCGGCGTCTGCCTGCGGAGCTCTGACACTTCAGAAGGCGGCGCACAGCGCGCGCGCCTTTAAATGTGGTCACGAAAGTGGGCGTGGCCTCGAAAGTGGGCGTGGCCTGTGCGTCGCCGGGGAGGCGAGCTGGGGGGTCGTTGCAGCCGTCACGAAGGACGCTGTTTGATCTAGGTTCAGGTAATGTGAAGCAACAAGCTTCTAGCTAAGTACACACAGATAAAAGCAGAATTTTACAAGTTTTAAAAATAGCGTGTCTCCCGGCGTCTGCCTGCGGAGCTCTGACACTTTAAACATGCTAATTTTAGCTCTAACACTGATGATCCACCTACAAATGTGAACTGACGTTCAAAAATAAAACATATGAAAACAGACCATTTTCCACATTTCTGAAGCATGACGTAATGGGGGGGTGTTATCTCTTATGTCGAAAATCAGCCATTTTTGCTTGAACATTAAATGCCTCCAAATGGTATTTAATTACCTTTCCGGGGTGAAGAAACCCTTTTTGAGAACTCAGAGTGAGTAAATTGGCCATTTTCATGCACTTTTAACCATTCCATAAATCTTGTGTTTAGGGCCCCTGGAAGCATGAAAATCACTTTAAACATGCTAATTTTAGCTCTAACACTGATGATCCACCTACAAATGTGAACTGACGTTTAAAAATAAAACATTTGAAAACGGACCATTTTCCATATTTCTGAAGCATGACGTAATGGGGGGGTGTTATCTCTTTTGTCGAAAATTAGCCGTTTTTGCTTGAACATTAAAAGCCTCCAAATGGTATTTAATTAACTTCCCGGGGTGAAGAAACCCTTTTTGAGAACTCAGAGTGAGTAAATTGGCCATTTTCATGCACTTTTAACCATTCCATAAATCTTGTGTTTAGGGCCCCTGGAAGCATGAAAATCACTTTAAACATGCTAATTTTAGCTCTAACACTGATGATCCACCTACAAATGTGAACTGACGTTCAAAAATAAAACATATGAAAACGGACCATTTCCCACATTTCTGAAGCATGACGTAATGGGGGGGGGGGTGTTATCTCTTTTGTCGAAAATCTGCCGTTTTTGCTTGAACAATAAATGTCTCCAAATGGTATTTAATTCACTTCCCGAGCCCCTGGAAGCATGAAAATCACTTTAAACATGCTAATTTTAGCTCTAACACTGATGATCCACCTACAAATGTGAACTGACATTCAAAAATAAAACATATGAAAACGGACCATTTTCCACATTTCTGAAGCATGACGTAATGGGGGGGGGTGTTATCTCTTTTGTCGAAAATCAGCCATTTTTGCTTGAACAATAAATGTCTCCAAATGGTATTTAATTCACTTCCCGAGCCCCTGGAAGCATGAAAATCACTTTAAACATGCTAATTTTAGCTCTAACACTGATGATCCACCTACAAATGTGAACTGACATTCAAAAATAAAACATTTGAAAACGGACCATTTTTCACATTTCTGAAGCATGACGTAATGGGGGGGGGGTGTTATCTCTTTTGTCGAAAATCAGCCGTTTTTGCTTGAACAATAAATGTCTCCAAATGGTATTTATTTCACTTCCCGAGCCCCTGGAAGCATGAAAATCACTTTAAACATGCTAATTTTAGCTCTAACACTGATGATCCACCTACAAATGTGAACTGACATTCAAAAATAAAACATTTGAAAACGGACCATTTTTCACATTTCTGAAGCATGACGTAATGGGGGGGTGTTATCTCTTTTGTCGAAAATCAGCCGTTTTTGCTTGAACATTAAATGCCTCCAAATGGTATTTAATTAACTTCCCGGGGTGAAGAAACCCTTTTTGAGAACTCAGAGTGAGTAAATTGGCCATTTTCATGCACTTTTAACCATTCCATAAATCTTGTGTTTAGGGCCCCTGGAAGCATGAAAATCACTTTAAACATGCTAATTTTAGCTCTAACACTGATGATCCACCTACAAATGTGAACTGAACGTTCAAAAATAAAACATTTGAAAACGGACCATTTTCCACATTTCTGAAGCATGACGTAATGGGGGGTGTTATCTCTTTTGTCGAAAATCAGCCGTTTTTGCTTGAACCATTAAATGCCTCCAAATGGTATTTAATTCACGTCCCGAGCCCCTGAAAGCATGAAAATCACTTTAAACATGCTAATTTTAGCTCTAACACTGATGATCCACCTACAAATGTGAACTGACGTTCAAAAATAAAACATTTGAAAACGGACCATTTCCCACATTTCTGAAGCATGACGTAATGGGGGGTGTTATCTCTTTTGTCAAAAATCAGCCGCTTTTGCTTGAACATTAAATGCCTCCAAATAGTATTTAATTCACTTCCCCGAGCCCCTGGAAGCATGAAAATCACTTTAAACATGCTAATTTTAGCTCTAACACTGATGATCCACCTACAAATGTGAACTGACGTTCAAAATAAAACATTTGAAAACGGACCATTTTCCACATTTCTGAAGCATGACGTAATGGGAAGGTGTTATCTCTTTTGTCGAAAATCAGCCATTTTTGCTTGAACATTAAATGCCTCCAAATGGTATTTAATTAACTTCCCGGGGTGAAGAATCCCTTTTTGAGAACTCAGAGTGAGTAAATTGGCCATTTTCATGCACTTTTAACCATTCCATAAATCTTGTGTTTAGGGCCACTGGAAGCATGAAAATCACTTTAAACATGCTAATTTTAGCTCTAACACTGATGATCCACCTACAAATGTGAACTGATGTTCAAAAATAAAACATTTGAAAACGGACCATTTTCCACATTTCTGAAGCATGACGTAATGGGGGGTGTTATCTCTTTTGTCGAAAATCCGCCGTTTTTGCTTGAACATTAAATGCCTCCAAATGTTATTTAATTAACTTCCCGGGGTGAAGAAACCCTTTTTGAGAACTCAGAATGAGTAAATTGGCCATTTTCATGCACTTTTAACCATTCCATAAATCTTGTGTTTAGGGCCCCTGGAAGCATGAAAATCACTTTAAACATGCTAATTTTAGCTCTAAAACTGATGATCCACCTACAAATGTGAACTGACGTTCAAAAATAAAACATTTGAAAACAGACCATTTTCCAAATTTCTGAAGCATGACGTAATGGGGGGGTGTTATCTCTTTTGTCGAAAATCAGCCGTTTTTGCTTGAACATTAAATGCCTCCAAATGGTATTTTATTAACTTTCCGGGGTTAAGAAACCCTTTTTGAGAACTCAGAGTGAGTAAATTGGCCATTTTCATGCACTTTTAACCATTCCATAAATCTTGTGTTTAGGGCCCCTGGAAGCATGAAAATCACTTTAAACATGCTAATTTTAGCTCTAACACTGATGATCCACCTACAAATGTGAACTGACGTTCAAAAATAAAACATTTGAAAACGGACCATTTTCCACATTTCTGAAGCATGACGTAATGGGGGGGTGTTATCTCTTTTGTCGAAAATCATCCGTTTTTGCTTGAACATTAAATGCCTCCATATGGTATTTAATTAACTTCCCGGGGTGAAGAAACCTTTTTTGAGAACTCAGAGTGAGTAAATTGGCCATTTTCATGCACTTTTAACCATTCCATAAATCTTGTGTTTAGGGCCCCTGGAAGCATGAAAATCACTTTAAACATGCTAATTTTAGCTCTAACACTGATGATCCACCTACAAATGTGAACTGACGTTCAAAAATAAAACATTTGAAAACGGACCATTTCCCACATTTCTGAAGCATGACGTAATGGGGGGGTGTTATCTCTTTTGTAAAAAATCAGCCGTTTTTGCTTGAACATTAAATGCCTCCAAATAGTATTTAGTTCACTTCCCGAGCCCCTGGAAGCATGAAAATCCCTTTAAACATGCTAATTTTAGCTCTAACACTGATGATCCACCTACAAATGTGAACTGACGTTCAAAAATAAAACATATGAAAACGGACCATTTTCCACATTTCTGAAACATGACGTAATGGGGGGGGGTGTTATCTCTTTTGTCGAAAATCAGCCGTTTTTGCTTGAACAATAAATGTCTCCAAATGGTATTTAATTCACTTCCCGAGCCCCTGGAAGCATGAAAATCACTTTAAACATGCTAATTTTAGCTCTAACACTGATGATCCACGTACAAATGTGAACTGACATTCAAAAATAAAACATTTGAAAATGGACCATTTTTCACATTTCTGAAGCATGACGTAATGGGGGGGGGGGTTTTATCTCTTTTGTCGAAAATCAGTCGTTTTTGCTTGAAAAATAAATGTCTTCAAATGGTATTTATTTCACTTCCCGAGCCCCTGGAAGCATGAAAATCACTTTAAACATGCTAATTTTAGCTCTAACACTGATGATCCACCTACAAATGTGAACTGACGTTCAAAAATAAAACATTTGAAAACGGACCATTTTCCACATTTCTGAAGCATGACGTAATGGGGGGGGGTGTTATCTCTTTTGTCGAAAATCAGCCGTTTTTGCTTGAACATTAAATGCCTCTAAATGTTATTTAATTAACTTCCCGGGGTGAAGAAACCCTTTTTGAGAACTCAGAGTGAGTAAATTGGCCATTTTCATGCACTTTTAACCATTCCATAAATCTTGTGTTTAGGGCCCCTGGAAGCATGAAAATCACTTTAAACATGCTAATTTTAGCTCTAACACTGATGATCCACCTACAAATGTGAACTGACGTTCAAAAATAAAACATTTGAAAACGGACCATTTTCCATATTTCTGAAGCATGACGTAATGGGGGGGTGTTATCTCTTTTGTCGAAAATTAGCCGTTTTTGCTTGAACATTAAAAGCCTCCAAATGGTATTTAATTAACTTCCCGGGGTGAAGAAACCCTTTTTGAGAACTCAGAGTGAGTAAATTGGCCATTTTCATGCACTTTTAACCATTCCATAAATCTTGTGTTTAGGGCCCCTGGAAGCATGAAAATCACTTTAAACATGCTAATTTTAGCTCTAACACTGATGATCCACCTACAAATGTGAACTGACGTTCAAAAATAAAACATATGAAAACGGACCATTTCCCACATTTCTGAAGCATGACGTAATAGGGGGGGGTGTTATCTCTTTTGTCGAAAATCAGCCGTTTTTGCTTGAACAATAAATGTCTCCAAATGGTTTTTAATTCACTTCCCGAGCCCCTGGAAGCATGAAAATCACTTTAAACATGCTAATTTTAGCTCTAACACTGATGATCCACCTACAAATGTGAACTGACGTTCAAAAATAAAACATATGAAAACGGACCATTTTCCACATTTCTGAAGCATGACGTAATGGGGGGGGGGTGTTATCTCTTTTGTCGAAAATCAGCCGTTTTTGCTTGAACAATAAATGTCTCCAAATGGTATTTAATTCACTTCCCGAGCCCCTGGAAGCATGAAAATCACTTTAAACATGCTAATTTTAGCTCTAACACTGATGATCCACCTACAAATGTGAACTGACATTCAAAAATAAAACATTTGAAAACGGACCATTTTTCACATTTCTGAAGCATGACGTAATGGGGGGGGGGGGGTGTTATCTCTTTTGTCGAAAATCAGCCGTTTTTGCTTGAACAATAAATGTCTCCAAATGGTATTTATTTCACTTCCCAAGCCCCTGGAAGCATGAAAATCACTTTAAACATTCTAATTTTAGCTCTAACACTGATGATCCACCTACAAATGTGAACTGACATTCAAAAATAAAACATTTGAAAACGGACCATTTTTCACATTTCTGAAGCATGACGTAATGGGGGGGGGGGTGTTATCTCTTTTGTCGAATATCAGCCGTTTTTGATTGAACATTAAATGCCTCCAAATGGTATTTAATTAACTTCCCGGAGTGAAGAAACCCTTTTTGAGAACTCAGAGTGAGTAAATTGGCCATTTTCATGCACTTTTAACCATTCCATAAATCGTGTGTTTAGGGCCCCTGGAAGCATGAAAATCACTTTAAACATGCTAATTTTATCTCTAACACTGATGATCCACCTACAAATGTGAACTGACGTTCAAAAATAAAACATTTGAAAACGGACCATTCTCCACATTTCTGAAGCATGACGTAATGGGGGGGGGTGTTATCTCTTTTGTTGAAAATCAGCCGTTTTTGCTTGATCATTAAATGCCTCCAAATGGTATTTAATTCACTTTCCGAGCCCCTGGAAGCATGAAAATCACTTTAAACATGCTAATTTTAGCTCTAACACTGATGATCCACCTACAAATGTGAACTGACGTTCAAAAATAAAACATTTGAAAATGGACCATTTTCCACATTTCTGAAGCATGACGTAATGGGGGGGTGTTATCTCTTTTGTCGAAAATCAGCCGTTTTTGCTTGAACATTAAATGCCTCCAAATGGTATTTAATTAACTTCCCGGGGTGAAGAAACCCTTTTTGAGAACTCAGAGTGAGTAAATTGGCCATTTTCATGCACTTTTAACCATTCCATAAATCTTGTGTGTAGGGCCCCTGGAAGCATGAAAATCACTTTAAACATGCTAATTTTAGCTCTAACACTGATGATCCACCTACAAATGTGAACTTACGTTCAAAAATAAAACATTCGAAAACGGACCATTCTCCACATTTCTGAAGCATGACGTAATGGGGGGGTGTTATCTCTTTTGTCGAAACTCAGCCGTTTTTGCTTGAACATTAAATGCCTCCAAATGGTATTTAATTCACTTCCCGAGCCCCTGGAAGCATAAAAATAACTTTAAACATGCTAATTTTAGCTCTAACACTGATGATCCACGTACAAATGTGAACTGACGTTCAAAAATAAAACATTTGAAAACGGACCATTTTCCACATTTCTGAAGCATGACGTAATGGGGGGGTGTTATCTCTTTTGTCGAAAATCAGCCGTTTTTGCTTGAACAATAAATGCCTCCAAATGGTATTTAATTAACTTCCCGGGGTGAAGAAACCCTTTTTGAGAACTCAGAGTGAATAAATTGGCCATTTTCATGCACTTTTAACCATTCCATAAATCTTGTGTTTAGGGCCCCTGGAAGCATGAAAATCACTTTAAACATGCTAATTTTAGTTCTAACACTGATGATCAACCTACAAATGTGAACTGACGTTTAAAAATAAAACATTTGAAAACGGACCATTTTCCACATTTCTGAAGCATGACGTAATGGGGGGGTGTTATCTCTTTTGTCGAAAATCAGCCGTTTTTGCTTGAACATTAAATGCCTCCAAATGGAATTTAATTAAATTCCCGGGGTGAAGAAACCCTTTTTGAGAACTCAGTGTGAGTAAATTGGCCATTTTCATGCACTTTTAACCATTCCATAAATCTTGTGTTTAGGGCCCCTGGAAGTATGAAAATCACTTTAAACATGCTAATTTGAGCTCTAACACTGATGATCCACCTACAAATGTGAACTGACGTTCAAAAATAAAACATTTGAAAACGGACCATTCTCCACATTTCTGAAGCATGACGTAATGGGGGGGTGTTATCTCTTTTGTTGAAAATCAGCCGTTTTTGCTTGATCATTAAATGCCTCCAAATGGTGTTTAATTCACTTTCCGAGCCCCTGGAAGCATGAAAATCACTTTAAACATGCTAATTTTAGCTCTAACACTGATGATCCACCTACAAATGTGAACTGACGTTCAAAAATAAAACATTTGAAAACGGACCATTTTCCACATTTCTGAAGCATGACGTAATGGGGGGGTGTTATCTCTTTTGTCGAAAATCAGCCGTTTTTGCTTGAACATTAAATGCCTCCAAATGGTATTTAATTAACTTCCCGGGGAGAAGAAACCCTTTTTGAGAACTCAGAGTGAGTAAATTGGCCATTTTCATGCACTTTTAACCATTCCATAAATCTTGTGTTTAGGGCCCCTGGAAGCATGAAAATCACTTTAAACATGCTAATTTTAGCTCTAACACTTATGATCCACCTACAAATGTGAACTGACGTTCAAAAATAAAACATTTGAAAACGGACCATTTTCCACATTTCTGAAGCATGACGTAATGGGGGGGTGTTATCTCTTTTGTCGAAAATCAGCCGTTTTTGCTTGAACATTAAATGCCTCCAAATGGTATTTAATTAACTACCCGGAGTGAAGAAACCCTTTTTGAGAACTCAGAGTGAGTAAATTGGCCATTTTCATGCACTTTTAACCATTCCATAAATCTTGTGTTTAGGGCCCCTGGAAGCATGAAAATCACTTTAAACATGCTAATTTTAGCTCTAACACTGATGATCCACCTACAAATGTGAACTGACGTTCAAAAATAAAACATTTGAAAACGGACCATTTTCCACATTTCTGAAGCATGACGTAATGGGGGGGTGTTATCTCTTTTGTCAAAAATCAGCCGTTTTTGCTTGAACATTAAATGCCTCCAAATGGAATTTAATTAAATTCACGGGGTGAAGAAACCCTTTTTGAGAACTCAGTGTGAGTAAATTGGCCATTTTCATGCACTTTTAACCATTCCATAAATCTTGTGTTTAGGGCCCCTGGAAGCATGAAAATCACTTTAAACATGCTAATTTGAGCTCTAACACTGATGATCCACCTACAAATGTGAACTGACGTTCAAAAATAAAACATTTGAAAACGGACCATTCTCCACATTTCTGAAGCATGACGTAATGGGGGGGGTGTTATCTCTTTTGTTGAAAATCAGCCGTTTTTGCTTGATCATTAAATGCCTCCAAATGGTATTTAATTCACTTTCCAAGCCCCTGGAAGCATGAAAATCACTTTAAACATGCTAATTTTAGCTCTAACACTGATGATCCACCTACAAATGTGAACTGACGTTCAAAAATAAAACATTTGAAAACGGACCATTTTCCACATTTCTGAAGCATGACGTAATGGGGGGGTGTTATCTCTTTTGTCGAAAATCAGCCGTTTTTGCTTGAACATTAAATGCCTCCAAATGGTATTTAATTAACTTCCCGGGGTGAAGAAACCCTTTTTGAGAACTCAGAGTGAGTAAATTGGCCATTTTCATGCACTTTTAACCATTCCATAAATCTTGTGTTTAGGGCCCCTGGAAGCATGAAAATCACTTTAAACATGCTAATTTTAGCTCTAACACTTATGATCCACCTACAAATGTGAACTGACGTTCAAAAATAAAACATTTGAAAACGGACCATTTTCCACATTTCTGAAGCATGACGTAATGGGGGGGTGTTATCTCTTTTGTCGAAAATCAGCCGTTTTTGCTTGAACATTAAATGCCCCCAAATGGTATTTTATTAACTACCCGGAGTGAAGAAACCCTTTTTGAGAACTCAGAGTGAGTAAATTGGCCATTTTCATGCACTTTTAACCATTCCATAAATCTTGTGTTTAGGGCCCCTGGAAGCATGAAAATCACTTTAAACATGCTACTAACACTGATGATCCACCTACAAATGTGAACTGACGTTCAAAAATAAAACATTTGAAAACGGACCATTTTCCACATTTCTGAAGCATGACGTAATGGGGGGGTGTTATCTCTTTTGTCGAATATCAGCCGTTTTTGCTTGAACATTAAATGCCTCCAAATGGTATTTAATTAACTTCCTGGGGTGAAGAAACCCTTTTTGAGCACTCAGAGTGAGTAAATTGGCCATTTTCATGCACTTTTAACCATTCCATAAATCTTGTGTTTAGGGCCCCTGGAAGCATGAAAATCACTTTAAACATGCTAATTTTAGCTCTAACACTGATGATCCACCTACAAATGTGAACTGACGTTCAAAAATAAAACATTTGAAAACAGACATTTTTCCACATTTCTGAAGCATGACGTAATGGGGGGGGTGTTATCGCTTTTGTCGAAAATCAGCCGTTTTTGCTTAAACATTAAATGCCTCCAAATGGTATTTAATTAACTTCCCGGGGTGAAGAAACCCTTTTTGAGAACTCAGAGTGAGTAAATTGGCCATTTTCATGCACTTTTAACCATTCCATAAATCCTGTGTTTAGGGCCCCTGGAAGCATGAAAATCACTTTAAACATGCTAATTTTAGCTCTAACACTGATGATCCTCCTACAAATGTGAACTGACGTTCAAAAATAAAACATTTGAAAACGGACCATTTTCCACATTTCTGAAGCATGACGTAATGGGGGGGGTGTTATCTCTTTTGTCGAAAATCAGCTGTTTTTGCTTGAACATTAAATGCCTCCAAATGGTATTTAATTAACTTCCCGGGGTGAAGAAACCCTTTTTGAGAACTCAGAGTGAGTAAATTGGCCATTTTCATGCACTTTTAACCATTCCATAAATCTTGTGTTTAGGGCCCCTGGAAGCATGAAAATCACTTTAAACATGCTAATTTTAGCTCTAACACTGATGATCCACCTACAAATGTGAACTGACGTTCAAAAATAAAACATTTGAAAACGGACCATTTTCCACATTTCTGAAGCATGACGTAATGGGGGGGTGTTATCTCTTTTGTCGAAAATCAGCCGTTTTTGCTTGAACATTAAATGCCTCCAAATGGTATTTAATTAACTTCCCGGAGTGAAGAAACCCTTTTTGAGAACTCAGAGTGAGTAAATTGGCCATTTTCATGCACTTTTAACCATTCCATAAATCTTGTGTTTAGGGCCCCTGGAAGCATGAAAATCACTTTAAACATGCTAATTTTAGCTCTAACACTGATGATCCACCTACAAATGTGAACTGACGTTCAAAAATAAAACATTTGAAAACGGACCATTTTCCACATTTCTGAAGCATGACGTAATGGGGGGGTGTTATATCTTTTGTCGAAAATCAGCCGTTTTTGCTTGAACATTAAATGCCTCCAAATGGTATTTAATTACCTTCCTGGGGTGAAGAAACCCTTTTTGAGAACTCAGAGTGAGTAAATTGGCCATTTTCATGCACTTTTAACCATTCCATAAATCTTGTGTTTAGGGCCCCTGGAAGCATGAACATCACTTTAAACATGCTAATTTTAGCTCTAACACTGATGATCCACCTACAAATGTGAACTGACGTTCAAAAATAAAACATTTGAAAACAGACCATTTTCCACATTTCTGAAGCATGACGTAATGGTTGGGTGTTATCGCTTTTGTCGAAAATCAGCCGTTTTTGCTTAAACATTAAATGCCTCCAAATGGTATTTAATTAACTTCCCGGGGTGAAGAAACCCTTTTTGAGAACTCAGAGTGAGTAAATTGGCCATTTTCATGCACTTTTAACCATTCCATAAATCCTGTGTTTAGGGCCCCTGGAAGCATGAAAATCACTTTAAACCTGCTAATTTTAGCTCTAACACTGATGATCCTCCTACAAATGTGAACTGACGTTCAAAAATAAAACATTTGAAAACGGACCATTTTCCACATTTCTGAAGCATGACGTAATGGGGGGGGTGTTATCTCTTTTCTCGAAAATCAGCTGTTTTTGCTTGAACATTAAATGCCTCCAAATGGTATTTAATTAACTTCCCGGGGTGAAGAAACCCTTTTTGAGAACTCAGAGTGAGTAAATTGGCCATTTTCATGCACTTTTAACCATTCCATAAATCTTGTGTTTAGGGCCCCTGGAAGCATGAAAATCACTTTAAACATGCTAATTTTAGCTCTAACACTGATGATCTACCTACAAATGTGAACTGACGTTCAAAAATAAAACATTTGAAAACGGACCATTTTCCACATTTCTGAAGCATGACGTAATGGGGGGGTGTTATCTCTTTTGTCGAAAATCAGCCGTTTTTGCTTGAACATTAAATGCCTCCAAATGGTATTTAATTAACTTCCCGGAGTGAAGAAACCCTTTTTGAGAACTCAGAGTGAGTAAATTGGCCATTTTCATGCACTTTTAACCATTCCATAAATCTTGTGTTTAGGGCCCCTGGAAGCATGAAAATCACTTTAAACATGCTAATTTTAGCTCTAACACTGATGATCCACCTACAAATGTGAACTGACGTTAAAAAATAAAACATTTGAAAACGGACCATTTTCCACATTTCTGAAGCATGACGAAATGGGGGGTGTTATCTCTTTTGTCGAAAATCAGCCGTTTTTGCTTGAACATTAAATGCCTCCAAATAGTATTTAATTAACTTCCCGGGGTGAAGAAACCCTTTTTGAGAACTCAGAGTGAGTAAATTGGCCATTTTCATGCACTTTTAACCATTCCATAAATCTTGTGTTTAGGGCCCCTGGAAGCATGAAAATCACTTTAAACATGCTAATTTTAGTTCTAACACTGATGATCCACCTACAAATGTGAACTGACGTTCAAAAATAAAACATTTGAAAACGGACCATTTTCCACATTTCAGAAGCATGACGTAATGGGGGGTGTTATCTCTTTTGTCGAAAATCAGCCGTTTTTGCTTAAACATTAAATGCCTCCAAATGGTATTTAATTAACTTCCGGGGTGAAGAAACCCTTTTTGAGAACTCAGAGTGAGTAAATTGGCCATTTTCATACACTTATAACCATTCCATAAATCTTGTGTTACGGCCCCTGGAAGCATGAAAATCACTTCAAACATGCTAATTTTAGCTCTAACACTGATGATCCACCTACAAATGTGAACTGCCGTTCAAAAATAAAACATTTGAAAACGGACCATTTTCCACATTTCTGAAGCATTGTTATCTCTTTTGTCGAAAATCAGCCGTTTTTGTTTGAACATTAAATGCCTCCAAATGGTATTTAATTAACTTCCCGGGGTGAAGAAACCCTTTTTGAGAACTCAGAGTGAGTAAATTGGCCATTTTCATGCACTTTTAACCATTCCATAAATCTTGTGTTTAGGGCCCCTGGAAGCATGAAAATCACTTTAAACATGCTAATTTTAGCTGTAACACTGATGATCCACCTACAAATGTGAACTGACGTTCAAAAATAAAACATTTGAAAACGGACCATTTTCCACATTTCTGAAGCATGACGTAATGGGGGGGTGTTATCTCTTTTGTCGAAAATCAGCCGTTTTTGATTGAACATTAAATGCCTCCAAATGGTATTTAATTAACTTCCCGGAGTGAAGAAACCCTTTTTGAGAACTCAGAGTGAGTAAATTGGCCATTTTCATGCACTTTTAACCAATCCATAAATCGTGTGTTTAGGGCCCCTGGAAGCATGAAAATCACTTTAAACATGCTAATTTTATCTCTAACACTGATGATCCACCTACAAATGTGAACTGACGTTCAAAAATAAAACATTTGAAAACGGACCATTTTCCAAATTTCTGAAGCATGACGTAATGGGGGGGGGTGTTATCTCTTTTGTCGAAAATCAGCCGTTTTTGCTTGAACATTAAATGCCTCCAAATGGTATTTAATTAACTTCCCGGGGTGAAGAAACCCTTTTTGAGAACTCAGAGTGAGTAAATTGGCCATTTTCATGCACTTTTAACCATTCCATAAATCTTGTGTTTAGGGCCCCTGGCAGCATGAAAATCACTTTAAACATGCTAATTTTAGCTCTAACACTGATGATCCACCTACAAATGTGAACTGACGTTCAAAAATAAAACATTCGAAAATGGACCATTCTCCACATTTCTGAAGCATGACGTAATGGGGGGGTGTTATCTCTTTTGTCGAAAATCAGCCGTTTTTGCTTGAACATTAAATGCCTCCAAATGGTATTTAATTCACTTCCCGAGCCCCTGGAAGCATGAAAATCACTTTAAACATGCTAATTTTAGCTCTAACACTGATGATCCACGTACAAATGTGAACTGACGTTCAAAAATAAAACATTTGAAAACGGACCATTTTCCACATTTTTGAAGCATGACGTAATGGGGGGGGTGTTATCTCTTTTGTCGAAAATCAGCCGTTTTTGATTGAACATTAAATGCCTCCAAATGGTATTTAATTAACTTCCCGGAGTGAAGAAACCCTTTTTGAGAACTCAGAGTGAGTAAATTGGCCATTTTCATGCACTTTTAACCATTCCATAAATCTTGTGTTTAGGGCCCCTGGAAGCATGAAAATCACTTTAAACATGCTAATTTTAGCTCTAACACTGATGATCCACCTACAAATGTGAACTGACGTTCAAAAATAAAACATTTCAAAACGGACCATTTTCCACATTTCTAAAGCATGACGTAATGGGGGGGTGTTATCTCTTTTGTCGAAAATCAGCCATTTTTGCTTGAACATTAAATGCCTCCAAATGGTATTTAATTAACTTCCTGGGGTGAAGAAACCCTTTTTGAGAACTCAGAGTGAGTAAATTGGCCATTTTCATGCACTTTTAACCATTCCATAAATCTTGTGTTTAGGGCCCCTGGAAGCATGAAAATCACTTTAAACATGCTAATTTTAGCTCTAACACTGATGATCCTCCTACAAATGTGAACTGACGTTCAAAAATAAAACATTTGAAAACGGACCATTTTCCACATTTCTGAAGCATGACGTAATGGGGGGGGGGGTGTTATCTCTTTTGTCGAAAATCAGCCGTTTTTGCTTGAACATTAAATGCCTCCAAATGGTATTTAATTAACTTCCCGGGATGAAGAAACCCTTTTTGAGAACTCAGAGTGAGTAAATTGGCCATTTTCATGCACTTTTAACCATTCCATAAATATTGTGTTTAGGGCCACTGGAAGCATGAAAATCACTTTAAACATGCTAATTTTAGCTCTAACACTGATGATCCACCTACAAATGTGAACTGACATTCAAAAATAAAACATTTGAAAACGGACCATTTTCCACATTACTGAAGCATGAAGTAATGGGGGGGTGTTATCTCTTTTGTCGAAAATCAGCCGTTTTTGCTTGAACATTAAATGCCTCCAAATGGTATTTAATTAACTTCCCGGGGTGAAGAAACCCTTTTTGAGAACTCAGAGTGAGTAAATTGGCCATTTTCATGCACTTTTAACCATTCCATAAATCTTGTGTTTAGGGCCCCTGAAAGCATGAAAATCACTTTAAACATGCTAATTTTAGCTCTAACACTGATGATCCACCTACAAATGTGAACTGACGTTCAAAAATAAAACATTTAAAAACGGACCATTCTCCACATTTCTGAAGCATGACGTAATGGGGGGTGTTATCTCTTTTGTCGAAAATCAGCCGTTTTTGCTTGATTATTAAATGCCTCCAAATGGTATTTAATTCACTTTCCGCGCCCCTGGAAGCATGAAAATCACTTTAAACATGCTAATTTTAGATCTAACACTGATGATCCACCTACAAATGTGAACTGACGTTCAAAAATAAAACATTTGAAAACGGACCATTTTCCAAATTTCTGAAGCATGACGTAATGGGGGGGGTGTTATCTCTTTTGTCGAAAATCAGCCGTTTTTGCTTGAACATTAAATGCCTCCAAATGGTATTTAATTAACTTCCCGGGGTGAAGAAACCCTTTTTGAGAACTCAGAGTGAGTAAATTGGCCATTTTCATGCACTTTTAACCATTCCATAAATCTTGTGTTTAGGGCCCCTGGCAGCATGAAAATCACTTTAAACATGCTAATTTTAGCTCTAACACTGATGATCCACCTACAAATGTGAACTGACGTTCAAAAATAAAACATTCGAAAATGGACCATTCTCCACATTTCTGAAGCATGACGTAATGGGGGGGGTGTTATCTCTTTTGTCGAAAATCAGCCGTTTTTGCTTGAACATTAAATGCCTCCAAATGGTATTTAATTCACTTCCCGAGCCCCTGGAAGCATGAAAATCACTTTAAACATGCTAATTTTAGCTCTAACACTGATGATCCACGTACAAATGTGAACTGACGTTCAAAAATAAAACATTTGAAAACGGACCATTTTCCACATTTTTGAAGCATGACGTAATGGGGGGGGGTGTTATCTCTTTTGTCGAAAATCAGCCGTTTTTGATTGAACATTAAATGCCTCCAAATGGTATTTAATTAACTTCCCGGAGTGAAGAAACCCTTTTTGAGAACTCAGAGTGAGTAAATTGGCCATTTTCATGCACTTTTAACCATTCCATAAATCTTGTGTTTAGGGCCCCTGGAAGCATGAAAATCACTTTAAACATGCTAATTTTAGCTCTAACACTGATGATCCACCTACAAATGTGAACTGACGTTCAAAAATAAAACATTTCAAAACGGACCATTTTCCACATTTCTAAAGCATGACGTAATGGGGGGGTGTTATCTCTTTTGTCGAAAATCAGCCATTTTTGCTTGAACATTAAATGCCTCCAAATGGTATTTAATTAACTTCCCGGGGTGAAGAAACCCTTTTTGAGAACTCAGAGTGAGTAAATTGGCCATTTTCATGCACTTTTAACCATTCCATAAATCTTGTGTTTAGGGCCCCTGGAAGCTTGAAAATCACTTTAAACATGCTAATTTTAGCTCTAACACTGATGATCCTCCTACAAATGTGAACTGACGTTCAAAAATAAAACATTTGAAAACGGACCATTTTCCACATTTCTGAAGCATGACGTAATGGGGGGGGGGTGTTATCTCTTTTGTCGAAAATCAGCCGTTTTTGCTTGAACATTAAATGCCTCCAAATGGTATTTAATTAAGTTCCCGGGGTGAGGAAACCCTTTTTGAGAACTCAAAGTGAGTAAATTGGCCATTTTCATGCACTTTTAACCATTCCATAAATCTTGTGTTTAGGGCCCCTGGAAGCATGAAAATCACTTTAAACATGCTAATTTTAGCTCTAACACTGATGATCCACCTACAAATGTGAACTGACGTTCAAAAATAAAACATTTGAAAACGGACCATTTTCCACATTTCTGAAGCATGACGTAATGGGGGGGTGTTATCTCTTTTGTCGAAAATCAGCCGTTTTTGCTTGAACATTAAATGCCTCCAAATGGTATTTAATTAACTTCCCGGAGTGAAGAAACCCTTTTTGAGAACTCAGAGTGAGTAAATTGGCCATTTTCATGCACTTTTAACCATTCCATAAATCTTGTGTTTAGGGCCCCTGGAAGCATGAAAATCACTTTAAACATGCTAATTTTAGCTCTAACACTGATGATCCACCTACAAATGTGAACTGACGTTAAAAAATAAAACATTTGAAAACGGACCATTTTCCACATTTCTGAAGCATGACGAAATGGGGGGTGTTATCTCTTTTGTCGAAAATCAGCCGTTTTTGCTTGAACATTAAATGCCTCCAAATAGTATTTAATTAACTTCCCGGGGTGAAGAAACCCTTTTTGAGAACTCAGAGTGAGTAAATTGGCCATTTTCATGCACTTTTAACCATTCCATAAATCTTGTGTTTAGGGCCCCTGGAAGCATGAAAATCACTTTAAACATGCTAATTTTAGTTCTAACACTGATGATCCCCCTACAAATGTGAACTGACGTTCAAAAATAAAACATTTGAAAACGGACCATTTTCCACATTTCAGAAGCATGACGTAATGGGGGGTGTTATCTCTTTTGTCGAAAATCAGCCGTTTTTGCTTAAACATTAAATGCCTCCAAATGGTATTTAATTAACTTCCGGGGTGAAGAAACCCTTTTTGAGAACTCAGAGTGAGTAAATTGGCCATTTTCATACACTTATAACCATTCCATAAATCTTGTGTTACGGCCCCTGGAAGCATGAAAATCACTTTAAACATGCTAATTTTAGCTCTAACACTGATGATCCACCTACAAATGTGAACTGCCGTTCAAAAATAAAACATTTGAAAACGGACCATTTTCCACATTTCTGAAGCATTGTTATCTCTTTTGTCGAAAATCAGCCGTTTTTGTTTGAACATTAAATGCCTCCAAATGGTATTTAATTAACTTCCCGGGGTGAAGAAACCCTTTTTGAGAACTCAGAGTGAGTAAATTGGCCATTTTCATGCACTTTTAACCATTCCATAAATCTTGTGTTTAGGGCCCCTGGAAGCATGAAAATCACTTTAAACATGCTAATTTTAGCTGTAACACTGATGATCCACCTACAAATGTGAACTGACGTTCAAAAATAAAACATTTGAAAACGGACCATTTTCCACATTTCTGAAGCATGACGTAATGGGGGGGTGTTATCTCTTTTGTCGAAAATCAGCCGTTTTTGATTGAACATTAAATGCCTCCAAATGGTATTTAATTAACTTCCCGGAGTGAAGAAACCCTTTTTGAGAACTCAGAGTGAGTAAATTGGCCATTTTCATGCACTTTTAACCAATCCATAAATCGTGTGTTTAGGGCCCCTGGAAGCATGAAAATCACTTTAAACATGCTAATTTTATCTCTAACACTGATGATCCACCTACAAATGTGAACTGACATTCAAAAATAAAACATTTGAAAACGGACCATTTTCCAAATTTCTGAAGCATGACGTAATGGGGGGGGGGTGTTATCTCTTTTGTCGAAAATCAGCCGTTTTTGCTTGAACATTAAATGCCTCCAAATGGTATTTAATTAACTTCCCGGGGTGAAGAAACCCTTTTTGAGAACTCAGAGTGAGTAAATTGGCCATTTTCATGCACTTTTAACCATTCCATAAATCTTGTGTTTAGGGCCCCTGGCAGCATGAAAATCACTTTAAACATGCTAATTTTAGCTCTAACACTGATGATCCACCTACAAATGTGAACTGACGTTCAAAAATAAAACATTCGAAAATGGACCATTCTCCACATTTCTGAAGCATGACGTAATGGGGGGGTGTTATCTCTTTTGTCGAAAATCAGCCGTTTTTGCTTGAACATTAAATGCCTCCAAATGGTATTTAATTCACTTCCCGAGCCCCTGGAAGCATGAAAATCACTTTAAACATGCTAATTTTAGCTCTAACACTGATGATCCACGTACAAATGTGAACTGACGTTCAAAAATAAAACATTTGAAAACGGACCATTTTCCACATTTTTGAAGCATGACGTAATGGGGGGGGTGTTATCTCTTTTGTCGAAAATCAGCCGTTTTTGATTGAACATTAAATGCCTCCAAATGGTATTTAATTAACTTCCCGGAGTGAAGAAACCCTTTTTGAGAACTCAGAGTGAGTAAATTGGCCATTTTCATGCACTTTTAACCATTCCATAAATCTTGTGTTTAGGGCCCCTGGAAGCATGAAAATCACTTTAAACATGCTAATTTTAGCTCTAACACTGATGATCCACCTACAAATGTGAACTGACGTTCAAAAATAAAACATTTCAAAACGGACCATTTTCCACATTTCTAAAGCATGACGTAATGGGGGGGTGTTATCTCTTTTGTCGAAAATCAGCCATTTTTGCTTGAACATTAAATGCCTCCAAATGGTATTTAATTAACTTCCCGGGGTGAAGAAACCCTTTTTGAGAACTCAGAGTGAGTAAATTGGCCATTTTCATGCACTTTTAACCATTCCATAAATCTTGTGTTTAGGGCCCCTGGAAGCATGAAAATCACTTTAAACATGCTAATTTTAGCTCTAACACTGATGATCCTCCTACAAATGTGAACTGACGTTCAAAAATAAAACATTTGAAAACGGATCATTTTCCACATTTCTGAAGCATGACGTAATGGGGGGGGGTGTTATCTCTTTTGTCGAAAATCAGCCGTTTTTGCTTGAACATTAAATGCCTCCAAATGGTATTTAATTAACTTCCCGGGATGAAGAAACCCTTTTTGAGAACTCAGAGTGAGTAAATTGGCCATTTTCATGCACTTTTAACCATTCCATAAATATTGTGTTTAGGGCCACTGGAAGCATGAAAATCACTTTAAACATGCTAATTTTAGCTCTAACACTGATGATCCACCTACAAATGTGAACTGACATTCAAAAATAAAACATTTGAAAACGGACCATTTTCCACATTACTGAAGCATGAAGTAATGGGGGGGTGTTATCTCTTTTGTCGAAAATCAGCCGTTTTTGCTTGAACATTAAATGCCTCCAAATGGTATTTAATTAACTTCCCGGGGTGAAGAAACCCTTTTTGAGAACTCAGAGTGAGTAAATTGGCCATTTTCATGCACTTTTAACCATTCCATAAATCTTGTGTTTAGGGCCCCTGAAAGCATGAAAATCACTTTAAACATGCTAATTTTAGCTCTAACACTGATGATCCACCTACAAATGTGAACTGACGTTCAAAAATAAAACATTTAAAAACGGACCATTCTCCACATTTCTGAAGCATGACGTAATGGGGGGTGTTATCTCTTTTGTCGAAAATCAGCCGTTTTTGCTTGATTATTAAATGCCTCCAAATGGTATTTAATTCACTTTCCGCGCCCCTGGAAGCATGAAAATCACTTTAAACATGCTAATTTTAGATCTAACACTGATGATCCACCTACAAATGTGAACTGACGTTCAAAAATAAAACATTTGAAAACAGACCATTTTCCAAATTTCTGAAGCATGACGTAATGGGGGGGGTGTTATCTCTTTTGTCGAAAATCAGCCGTTTTTGCTTGAACATTAAATGCCTCCAAATGGTATTTAATTAACTTCCCGGGGTGAAGAAACCCTTTTTGAGAACTCAGAGTGAGTAAATTGGCCATTTTCATGCACTTTTAACCATTCCATAAATCTTGTGTTTAGGGCCCCTGGCAGCATGAAAATCACTTTAAACATGCTAATTTTAGCTCTAACACTGATGATCCACCTACAAATGTGAACTGACGTTCAAAAATAAAACATTCGAAAATGGACCATTCTCCACATTTCTGAAGCATGACGTAATGGGGGGGTGTTATCTCTTTTGTCGAAAATCAGCCGTTTTTGCTTGAACATTAAATGCCTCCAAATGGTATTTAATTCACTTCCCGAGCCCCTGGAAGCATGAAAATCACTTTAAACATGCTAATTTTAGCTCTAACACTGATGATCCACGTACAAATGTGAACTGACGTTCAAAAATAAAACATTTGAAAACGGACCATTTTCCACATTTTTGAAGCATGACGTAATGGGGGGGGGTGTTATCTCTTTTGTCGAAAATCAGCCGTTTTTGATTGAACATTAAATGCCTCCAAATGGTATTTAATTAACTTCCCGGAGTGAAGAAACCCTTTTTGAGAACTCAGAGTGAGTAAATTGGCCATTTTCATGCACTTTTAACCATTCCATAAATCTTGTGTTTAGGGCCCCTGGAAGCATGAAAATCACTTTAAACATGCTAATTTTAGCTCTAACACTGATGATCCACCTACAAATGTGAACTGACGTTCAAAAATAAAACATTTCAAAACGGACCATTTTCCACATTTCTAAAGCATGACGTAATGGGGGGGTGTTATCTCTTTTGTCGAAAATCAGCCATTTTTGCTTGAACATTAAATGCCTCCAAATGGTATTTAATTAACTTCCCGGGGTGAAGAAACCCTTTTTGAGAACTCAGAGTGAGTAAATTGGCCATTTTCATGCACTTTTAACCATTCCATAAATCTTGTGTTTAGGGCCCCTGGAAGCTTGAAAATCACTTTAAACATGCTAATTTTAGCTCTAACACTGATGATCCTCCTACAAATGTGAACTGACGTTCAAAAATAAAACATTTGAAAACGGACCATTTTCCACATTTCTGAAGCATGACGTAATGGGGGGGGGGGTGTTATCTCTTTTGTCGAAAATCAGCCGTTTTTGCTTGAACATTAAATGCCTCCAAATGGTATTTAATTAACTTCCCGGGGTGAGGAAACCCTTTTTGAGAACTCAAAGTGAGTAAATTGGCCATTTTCATGCACTTTTAACCATTCCATAAATCTTGTGTTTAGGGCCCCTGGAAGCATGAAAATCACTTTAAACATGCTAATTTTAGCTCTAACACTGATGATCCACCTACAAATGTGAACTGACGTTCAAAAATAAAACATTTGAAAACGGACCATTTTCCACATTTCTGAAGCATGACGTAATGGGGGGGTGTTATCTCTTTTGTCGAAAATCAGCCGTTTTTGATTGAACATTAAATGCCTCCAAATGGTATTTAATTAACTTCCCGGAGTGAAGAAACCCTTTTTGAGAACTCAGAGTGAGTAAATTGGCCATTTTCATGCACTTTTAACCATTCCATAAATCTTGTGTTTAGGGCCCCTGGAAGCATGAAAATCACTTTAAACATGCTAATTTTAGCTCTAACACTGATGATCCACCTACAAATGTGAACTGACGTTCAAAAATAAAACATTTCAAAACGGACCATTTTCCACATTTCTAAAGCATGACGTAATGGGGGGGTGTTATCTCTTTTGTCGAAAATCAGCCATTTTTGCTTGAACATTAAATGCCTCCAAATGGTATTTAATTAACTTCCCGGGGTGAAGAAACCCTTTTTGAGAACTCAGAGTGAGTAAATTGGCCATTTTCATGCACTTTTAACCATTCCATAAATCTTGTGTTTAGGGCCCCTGGAAGCATGAAAATCACTTTAAACATGCTAATTTTAGCTCTAACACTGATGATCCTCCTACAAATGTGAACTGACGTTCAAAAATAAAACATTTGAAAACGGATCATTTTCCACATTTCTGAAGCATGACGTAATGGGGGGGGGTGTTATCTCTTTTGTCGAAAATCAGCCGTTTTTGCTTGAACATTAAATGCCTCCAAATGGTATTTAATTAACTTCCCGGGATGAAGAAACCCTTTTTGAGAACTCAGAGTGAGTAAATTGGCCATTTTCATGCACTTTTAACCATTCCATAAATATTGTGTTTAGGGCCACTGGAAGCATGAAAATCACTTTAAACATGCTAATTTTAGCTCTAACACTGATGATCCACCTACAAATGTGAACTGACATTCAAAAATAAAACATTTGAAAACGGACCATTTTCCACATTACTGAAGCATGAAGTAATGGGGGGGTGTTATCTCTTTTGTCGAAAATCAGCCGTTTTTGCTTGAACATTAAATGCCTCCAAATGGTATTTAATTAACTTCCCGGGGTGAAGAAACCCTTTTTGAGAACTCAGAGTGAGTAAATTGGCCATTTTCATGCACTTTTAACCATTCCATAAATCTTGTGTTTAGGGCCCCTGAAAGCATGAAAATCACTTTAAACATGCTAATTTTAGCTCTAACACTGATGATCCACCTACAAATGTGAACTGACGTTCAAAAATAAAACATTTAAAAACGGACCATTCTCCACATTTCTGAAGCATGACGTAATGGGGGGTGTTATCTCTTTTGTCGAAAATCAGCCGTTTTTGCTTGATTATTAAATGCCTCCAAATGGTATTTAATTCACTTTCCGCGCCCCTGGAAGCATGAAAATCACTTTAAACATGCTAATTTTAGATCTAACACTGATGATCCACCTACAAATGTCAACTGACGTTCAAAAATAAAACATTTGAAAACAGACCATTTTCCAAATTTCTGAAGCATGACGTAATGGGGGGGGTGTTATCTCTTTTGTCGAAAATCAGCCGTTTTTGCTTGAACATTAAATGCCTCCAAATGGTATTTAATTAACTTCCCGGGGTGAAGAAACCCTTTTTGAGAACTCAGAGTGAGTAAATTGGCCATTTTCATGCACTTTTAACCATTCCATAAATCTTGTGTTTAGGGCCCCTGGCAGCATGAAAATCACTTTAAACATGCTAATTTTAGCTCTAACACTGATGATCCACCTACAAATGTGAACTGACGTTCAAAAATAAAACATTCGAAAATGGACCATTCTCCACATTTCTGAAGCATGACGTAATGGGGGGGTGTTATCTCTTTTGTCGAAAATCAGCCGTTTTTGCTTGAACATTAAATGCCTCCAAATGGTATTTAATTCACTTCCCGAGCCCCTGGAAGCATGAAAATCACTTTAAACATGCTAATTTTAGCTCTAACACTGATGATCCACGTACAAATGTGAACTGACGTTCAAAAATAAAACATTTGAAAACGGACCATTTTCCACATTTTTGAAGCATGACGTAATGGGGGGGGGTGTTATCTCTTTTGTCGAAAATCAGCCGTTTTTGATTGAACATTAAATGCCTCCAAATGGTATTTAATTAACTTCCCGGAGTGAAGAAACCCTTTTTGAGAACTCAGAGTGAGTAAATTGGCCATTTTCATGCACTTTTAACCATTCCATAAATCTTGTGTTTAGGGCCCCTGGAAGCATGAAAATCACTTTAAACATGCTAATTTTAGCTCTAACACTGATGATCCACCTACAAATGTGAACTGACGTTCAAAAATAAAACATTTCAAAACGGACCATTTTCCACATTTCTAAAGCATGACGTAATGGGGGGGTGTTATCTCTTTTGTCGAAAATCAGCCATTTTTGCTTGAACATTAAATGCCTCCAAATGGTATTTAATTAACTTCCCGGGGTGAAGAAACCCTTTTTGAGAACTCAGAGTGAGTAAATTGGCCATTTTCATGCACTTTTAACCATTCCATAAATCTTGTGTTTAGGGCCCCTGGAAGCTTGAAAATCACTTTAAACATGCTAATTTTAGCTCTAACACTGATGATCCTCCTACAAATGTGAACTGACGTTCAAAAATAAAACATTTGAAAACGGACCATTTTCCACATTTCTGAAGCATGACGTAATGGGGGGGGGGGTGTTATCTCTTTTGTCGAAAATCAGCCGTTTTTGCTTGAACATTAAATGCCTCCAAATGGTATTTAATTAACTTCCCGGGGTGAGGAAACCCTTTTTGAGAACTCAAAGTGAGTAAATTGGCCATTTTCATGCACTTTTAACCATTCCATAAATCTTGTGTTTAGGGCCCCTGGAAGCATGAAAATCACTTTAAACATGCTAATTTTAGCTCTAACACTGATGATCCACCTACAAATGTGAACTGACGTTCAAAAATAAAACATTTGAAAACGGACCATTTTCCACATTTCTGAAGCATGACGTAATGGGGGGGTGTTATCTCTTTTGTCGAAAATCAGCCGTTTTTGCTTGAACATTAAATGCCTCCAAATGGTATTTAATTAACTTCCCGGAGTGAAGAAACCCTTTTTGAGAACTCAGAGTGAGTAAATTGGCCATTTTCATGCACTTTTAACCATTCCATAAATCTTGTGTTTAGGGCCCCTGGAAGCATGAAAATCACTTTAAACATGCTAATTTTAGCTCTAACACTGATGATCCACCTACAAATGTGAACTGACGTTCAAAAATAAAACATTTGAAAACGGACCATTCTCCACATTTCTGAAGCATGACGTAATGGGGGGGGTGTTATCTCTTTTGTCGAAAATCAGCCGTTTTTGCTTGAACATTAAATGCCTCCAAATGGTATTTAATTAACTTCCCGGGGTGAAGAAACCCTTGTTGAGAATTCAGAGTGAGTAAATTGGCCATTTTCATGCACTTTTAACCATTCCATAAATCTTGTGTTTAGGGCCCCTGGAAGCATGAAAATCACTTTAAACATGCTAATTTTAGTTCTAACACTGATGACTAACCTACAAATGTGAACTGACGTTCAAAAATAAAACATTTGAAAACTGACCATTTTCCACATTTCAGAAGCATGACGTAATGGGGGGGTGTTATCTCTTTTGTCGAAAATCAGCCGTTTTTGCTTGAACATTAAATGCCTCCAAATGGTATTTAATTAACTTCCCGGGGTGAAGAAACCCTTTTTGAGAACTCAGAGTGAGTAAATTGGCCATTTTCATGCACTTTTAACCATTCCATAAATCTTGTGTTTAGGGCCCCTGGAAGCATGAACATCAATTTAAACATGCTAATTTTAGCTCTAACACTGATGATCCACCTACAAATGTGAACTGACGTTCAAAAATAAAACATTTGAAAACTGACCATTTTCCACATTTCTGAAGCATGACGTAATGGGGTGGTGATATCTCTTTTGTCGAAAATCTGCAGTTTTTGCTTGAACATTAAATGCCTCCAAATGGTATTTAATTAACTTCCGGGGTGAAGAAACCCTTTTTGAGAACTCAGAGTGAGTAAATTGGCCATTTTCATACACTTTTAACCATTCCATAAATCTTGTGTTTAGGGCCCCTGGAAGCATGAAAATCACTTTAAACATGCTAATGTTATCTCTAACACTGATGATCCACCTACAAATGTGAACTGACGTTCAAAAATAAAACATTTGAAAACGGACCATTTTCCACATTTCTGAAGCATGACGTAATGGGGGGGGTGTTATCTCTTTTGTCGAAAATCAGCCGTTTTTGCTTGAGCATTAAATGCCTCCAAATGGTATTTAATTAACTTCCCGGGGTGAAGAAACCCTTTTTGAGAACTCAGAGTGAGTAAATTGGCCATTTTCATGCACTTTTAACCATTCCATAAATCTTGTGTTTAGGGCCCCTGGCAGCATGAAAATCACTTTAAACATGCTAATTTTAGCTCTAACACTGATGATCCACCTACAAATGTGAACTGACGTTCAAAAATAAAACATTCGAAAACGGACCATTCTCCACATTTCTGAAGCATGACGTAATGGGGGGGTGTTATCTCTTTTGTCGAAAATCAGCCGTTTTTGCTTGAACATTAAATGCCTCCAAATGGTATTTAATTCACTTCCCGAGCCCCTGGAAGCATGAAAATCACTTTAAACATGCTAATTTTAGCTCTAACACTGATGATCCACGTACAAATGTGAACTGACGTTCAAAAATAAATCATTTGAAAACGGACCATTTTCCACATTTCTAAAGCATGACGTAATGGGGGGGTGTTATCTCTTTTGTCGAAAATCAGCCGTTTTTGCTTGAACATTAAATGCCTCCAAATGGTATTTAATTAACTTCCCGAGGTGAAGAAACCCTTTTTGAGAACTCAGAGTGAGTAAATTGGCCATTTTCATGCACTTTTAACCATTCCATAAATCTTGTGTTTAGGGCCCCTGGAAGCATGAAAATCACTTTAAACATGCTAATTTTAGCTCTAACACTGATGATCCTCCTACAAATGTGAACTGACGTTCAAAAATAAAACATTTGAAAACGGACCATTTTCCACATTTCTGAAGCATGACGTAATGGGTGGGGGTGTTATCTCTTTTGTCGAAAATCAGCCATTTTTGCTTGAACATTAAATGCCTCCAAATGGTATTTAATTAACTTCCCGGGGTGAAGAAACCCTTTTTGAGAACTCAGAGTGAGTAAATTGGCCATTTTCATGCACTTTTAACCATTCCATAAATCTTGTGTTTAGGGCCCCTGGAAGCATGAAAATCACTTTAAACATGCTAATGTTAGCTCTAACACTGATGATCCACCTACAAATGTGAACTGACGTTCAAAAATAAAACATTTGAAAACGGACCATTTTCCACATTTCTGAAGCATGACGTAATGGGGGGGTGTTAACTCTTTTGTCGAAAATCAGCCGTTTTTGCTTGAACATTAAATGCCTCCAAATGGTATTTAATTAACTTCCCGGAGTGAAGAAACCCTTTTTGAGAACTCAGAGTGAGTAAATTGGCCATTTTCATGCACTTTTACCCATTCCATAAATCTTGTGTTTAGGGCCCCTGGAAGCATGAAAATCACTTTAAACATGCTAATTTTAGCTCTAACACTGATGATTCACCTACAAATGTGAACTGACGTTCAAAAATAAAACATTTGAAAACGGACCATTTTCCACATTTCTGATGCATGACGTAATGGGGGGTGTTATCTCTTTTGTCGAAAATCAGCCGTTTTTGATTGAACATTAAATGCCTCCAAATGGTATTTAATTAACTTCCCGGAGTGAAGAAACCCTTTTTGAGAACTCAGAGTGAGTAAATTGGCCATTTTCATGCACTTTTAACCATTCCATAAATCGTGTGTTTAGGGCCCCTGGAAGCATGAAAATCACTTTAAACATGCTAATTTTATCTCTAACACTGATGATCCACCTACAAATGTGAACTGACGTTCAAAAATAAAACATTTCAAAACGGACCATTTTCCACATTTCTAAAGCATGACGTAATGGGGGGGTGTTATCTCTTTTGTCGAAAATCAGCCATTTTTGCTTGAACATTAAATGCCTCCAAATGGTATTTAATTAACTTCCCGGGGTGAAGAAACCCTTTTTGAGAACTCAGAGTGAGTAAATTGGCCATTTTCATGCACTTTTAACCATTCCATAAATCTTGTGTTTAGGGCCCCTGGAAGCATGAAAATCACTTTAAACATGCTAATTTTAGCTCTAACACTGATGATCCTCCTACAAATGTGAACTGACGTTCAAAATAAAACATTTGAAAACGGATCATTTTCCACATTTCTGAAGCATGACGTAATGGGGGGGGGTGTTATCTCTTTTGTCGAAAATCAGCCGTTTTTGCTTGAACATTAAATGCCTCCAAATGGTATTTAATTAACTTCCCGGGATGAAGAAACCCTTTTTGAGAACTCAGAGTGAGTAAATTGGCCATTTTCATGCACTTTTAACCATTCCATAAATATTGTGTTTAGGGCCACTGGAAGCATGAAAATCACTTTAAACATGCTAATTTTAGCTCTAACACTGATGATCCACCTACAAATGTGAACTGACATTCAAAAATAAAACATTTGAAAACGGACCATTTTCCACATTACTGAAGCATGAAGTAATGGGGGGGTGTTATCTCTTTTGTCGAAAATCAGCCGTTTTTGCTTGAACATTAAATGCCTCAAATGGTATTTAATTAACTTCCCGGGGTGAAGAAACCCTTTTTGAGAACTCAGAGTGAGTAAATTGGCCATTTTCATGCACTTTTAACCATTCCATAAATCTTGTGTTTAGGGCCCCTGAAAGCATGAAAATCACTTTAAACATGCTAATTTTAGCTCTAACACTGATGATCCACCTACAAATGTGAACTGACGTTCAAAAATAAAACATTTAAAAACGGACCATTCTCCACATTTCTGAAGCATGACGTAATGGGGGGTGTTATCTCTTTTGTCGAAAATCAGCCGTTTTTGCTTGATTATTAAATGCCTCCAAATGGTATTTAATTCACTTTCCGCGCCCCTGGAAGCATGAAAATCACTTTAAACATGCTAATTTTAGATCTAACACTGATGATCCACCTACAAATGTGAACTGACGTTCAAAAATAAAACATTTGAAAACAGACCATTTTCCAAATTTCTGAAGCATGACGTAATGGGGGGGGTGTTATCTCTTTTGTCGAAAATCAGCCGTTTTTGCTTGAACATTAAATGCCTCCAAATGGTATTTAATTAACTTCCCGGGGTGAAGAAACCCTTTTTGAGAACTCAGAGTGAGTAAATTGGCCATTTTCATGCACTTTTAACCATTCCATAAATCTTGTGTTTAGGGCCCCTGGCAGCATGAAAATCACTTTAAACATGCTAATTTTAGCTCTAACACTGATGATCCACCTACAAATGTGAACTGACGTTCAAAAATAAAACATTCGAAAATGGACCATTCTCCACATTTCTGAAGCATGACGTAATGGGGGGGTGTTATCTCTTTTGTCGAAAATCAGCCGTTTTTGCTTGAACATTAAATGCCTCCAAATGGTATTTAATTCACTTCCCGAGCCCCTGGAAGCATGAAAATCACTTTAAACATGCTAATTTTAGCTCTAACACTGATGATCCACGTACAAATGTGAACTGACGTTCAAAAATAAAACATTTGAAAACGGACCATTTTCCACATTTTTGAAGCATGACGTAATGGGGGGGGGTGTTATCTCTTTTGTCGAAAATCAGCCGTTTTTGATTGAACATTAAATGCCTCCAAATGGTATTTAATTAACTTCCCGGAGTGAAGAAACCCTTTTTGAGAACTCAGAGTGAGTAAATTGGCCATTTTCATGCACTTTTAACCATTCCATAAATCTTGTGTTTAGGGCCCCTGGAAGCATGAAAATCACTTTAAACATGCTAATTTTAGCTCTAACACTGATGATCCACCTACAAATGTGAACTGACGTTCAAAAATAAAACATTTCAAAACGGACCATTTTCCACATTTCTAAAGCATGACGTAATGGGGGGGTGTTATCTCTTTTGTCGAAAATCAGCCATTTTTGCTTGAACATTAAATGCCTCCAAATGGTATTTAATTAACTTCCCGGGGTGAAGAAACCCTTTTTGAGAACTCAGAGTGAGTAAATTGGCCATTTTCATGCACTTTTAACCATTCCATAAATCTTGTGTTTAGGGCCCCTGGAAGCTTGAAAATCACTTTAAACATGCTAATTTTAGCTCTAACACTGATGATCCTCCTACAAATGTGAACTGACGTTCAAAAATAAAACATTTGAAAACGGACCATTTTCCACATTTCTGAAGCATGACGTAATGGGGGGGGGGGGGTGTTATCTCTTTTGTCGAAAATCAGCCGTTTTTGCTTGAACATTAAATGCCTCCAAATGGTATTTAATTAACTTCCCGGGGTGAAGAAACCCTTTTTGAGAACTCAGAGTGAGTAAATTGGCCATTTTCATGCACTTTTAACCATTCCATAAATCTTGTGTTTAGGGCCCCTGGAAGCATGAAAATCACTTTAAACATGCTAATTTTAGCTCTAACACTGATGATCCTCCTACAAATGTGAACTGACGTTCAAAAATAAAACATTTGAAAACGGATCATTTTCCACATTTCTGAAGCATGACGTAATGGGGGGGGGTGTTATCTCTTTTGTCGAAAATCAGCCGTTTTTGCTTGAACATTAAATGCCTCCAAATGGTATTTAATTAACTTCCCGGGATGAAGAAACCCTTTTTGAGAACTCAGAGTGAGTAAATTGGCCATTTTCATGCACTTTTAACCATTCCATAAATATTGTGTTTAGGGCCACTGGAAGCATGAAAATCACTTTAAACATGCTAATTTTAGCTCTAACACTGATGATCCACCTACAAATGTGAACTGACATTCAAAAATAAAACATTTGAAAACGGACCATTTTCCACATTACTGAAGCATGAAGTAATGGGGGGGTGTTATCTCTTTTGTCGAAAATCAGCCGTTTTTGCTTGAACATTAAATGCCTCCAAATGGTATTTAATTAACTTCCCGGGGTGAAGAAACCCTTTTTGAGAACTCAGAGTGAGTAAATTGGCCATTTTCATGCACTTTTAACCATTCCATAAATCTTGTGTTTAGGGCCCCTGAAAGCATGAAAATCACTTTAAACATGCTAATTTTAGCTCTAACACTGATGATCCACCTACAAATGTGAACTGACGTTCAAAAATAAAACATTTAAAAACGGACCATTCTCCACATTTCTGAAGCATGACGTAATGGGGGGTGTTATCTCTTTTGTCGAAAATCAGCCGTTTTTGCTTGATTATTAAATGCCTCCAAATGGTATTTAATTCACTTTCCGCGCCCCTGGAAGCATGAAAATCACTTTAAACATGCTAATTTTAGATCTAACACTGATGATCCACCTACAAATGTGAACTGACGTTCAAAAATAAAACATTTGAAAACAGACCATTTTCCAAATTTCTGAAGCATGACGTAATGGGGGGGGTGTTATCTCTTTTGTCGAAAATCAGCCGTTTTTGCTTGAACATTAAATGCCTCCAAATGGTATTTAATTAACTTCCCGGGGTGAAGAAACCCTTTTTGAGAACTCAGAGTGAGTAAATTGGCCATTTTCATGCACTTTTAACCATTCCATAAATCTTGTGTTTAGGGCCCCTGGCAGCATGAAAATCACTTTAAACATGCTAATTTTAGCTCTAACACTGATGATCCACCTACAAATGTGAACTGACGTTCAAAAATAAAACATTCGAAAATGGACCATTCTCCACATTTCTGAAGCATGACGTAATGGGGGGGTGTTATCTCTTTTGTCGAAAATCAGCCGTTTTTGCTTGAACATTAAATGCCTCCAAATGGTATTTAATTCACTTCCCGAGCCCCTGGAAGCATGAAAATCACTTTAAACATGCTAATTTTAGCTCTAACACTGATGATCCACGTACAAATGTGAACTGACGTTCAAAAATAAAACATTTGAAAACGGACCATTTTCCACATTTTTGAAGCATGACGTAATGGGGGGGGGTGTTATCTCTTTTGTCGAAAATCAGCCGTTTTTGATTGAACATTAAATGCCTCCAAATGGTATTTAATTAACTTCCCGGGATGAAGAAACCCTTTTTGAGAACTCAGAGTGAGTAAATTGGCCATTTTCATGCACTTTTAACCATTCCATAAATATTGTGTTTAGGGCCACTGGAAGCATGAAAATCACTTTAAACATGCTAATTTTAGCTCTAACACTGATGATCCACCTACAAATGTGAACTGACATTCAAAAATAAAACATTTGAAAACGGACCATTTTCCACATTACTGAAGCATGAAGTAATGGGGGGGTGTTATCTCTTTTGTCGAAAATCAGCCGTTTTTGCTTGAACATTAAATGCCTCCAAATGGTATTTAATTAACTTCCCGGGGTGAAGAAACCCTTTTTGAGAACTCAGAGTGAGTAAATTGGCCATTTTCATGCACTTTTAACCATTCCATAAATCTTGTGTTTAGGGCCCCTGAAAGCATGAAAATCACTTTAAACATGCTAATTTTAGCTCTAACACTGATGATCCACCTACAAATGTGAACTGACGTTCAAAAATAAAACATTTAAAAACGGACCATTCTCCACATTTCTGAAGCATGACGTAATGGGGGGTGTTATCTCTTTTGTCGAAAATCAGCCGTTTTTGCTTGATTATTAAATGCCTCCAAATGGTATTTAATTCACTTTCCGCGCCCCTGGAAGCATGAAAATCACTTTAAACATGCTAATTTTAGATCTAACACTGATGATCCACCTACAAATGTGAACTGACGTTCAAAAATAAAACATTTGAAAACAGACCATTTTCCAAATTTCTGAAGCATGACGTAATGGGGGGGGTGTTATCTCTTTTGTCGAAAATCAGCCGTTTTTGCTTGAACATTAAATGCCTCCAAATGGTATTTAATTAACTTCCCGGGGTGAAGAAACCCTTTTTGAGAACTCAGAGTGAGTAAATTGGCCATTTTCATGCACTTTTAACCATTCCATAAATCTTGTGTTTAGGGCCCCTGGCAGCATGAAAATCACTTTAAACATGCTAATTTTAGCTCTAACACTGATGATCCACCTACAAATGTGAACTGACGTTCAAAAATAAAACATTCGAAAATGGACCATTCTCCACATTTCTGAAGCATGACGTAATGGGGGGGTGTTATCTCTTTTGTCGAAAATCAGCCGTTTTTGCTTGAACATTAAATGCCTCCAAATGGTATTTAATTCACTTCCCGAGCCCCTGGAAGCATGAAAATCACTTTAAACATGCTAATTTTAGCTCTAACACTGATGATCCACGTACAAATGTGAACTGACGTTCAAAAATAAAACATTTGAAAACGGACCATTTTCCACATTTTTGAAGCATGACGTAATGGGGGGGGGTGTTATCTCTTTTGTCGAAAATCAGCCGTTTTTGATTGAACATTAAATGCCTCCAAATGGTATTTAATTAACTTCCCGGAGTGAAGAAACCCTTTTTGAGAACTCAGAGTGAGTAAATTGGCCATTTTCATGCACTTTTAACCATTCCATAAATCTTGTGTTTAGGGCCCCTGGAAGCATGAAAATCACTTTAAACATGCTAATTTTAGCTCTAACACTGATGATCCACCTACAAATGTGAACTGACGTTCAAAAATAAAACATTTCAAAACGGACCATTTTCCACATTTCTAAAGCATGACGTAATGGGGGGGTGTTATCTCTTTTGTCGAAAATCAGCCATTTTTGCTTGAACATTAAATGCCTCCAAATGGTATTTAATTAACTTCCCGGGGTGAAGAAACCCTTTTTGAGAACTCAGAGTGAGTAAATTGGCCATTTTCATGCACTTTTAACCATTCCATAAATCTTGTGTTTAGGGCCCCTGGAAGCTTGAAAATCACTTTAAACATGCTAATTTTAGCTCTAACACTGATGATCCTCCTACAAATGTGAACTGACGTTCAAAAATAAAACATTTGAAAACGGACCATTTTCCACATTTCTGAAGCATGACGTAATGGGGGGGGGGGGTGTTATCTCTTTTGTCGAAAATCAGCCGTTTTTGCTTGAACATTAAATGCCTCCAAATGGTATTTAATTAACTTCCCGGGGTGAAGAAACCCTTTTTGAGAACTCAGAGTGAGTAAATTGGCCATTTTCATGCACTTTTAACCATTCCATAAATCTTGTGTTTAGGGCCCCTGGAAGCATGAAAATCACTTTAAACATGCTAATTTTAGCTCTAACACTGATGATCCTCCTACAAATGTGAACTGACGTTCAAAAATAAAACATTTGAAACGGATCATTTTCCACATTTCTGAAGCATGACGTAATGGGGGGGGGGTGTTATCTCTTTTGTCGAAAATCAGCCGTTTTTGCTTGAACATTAAATGCCTCCAAATGGTATTTAATTAACTTCCGGATGAAGAAACCCTTTTTGAGAACTCAGAGTGAGTAAATTGGCCATTTTCATGCACTTTTAACCATTCCATAAATATTGTGTTTAGGGCCACTGGAAGCATGAAAATCACTTTAACATGCTAATTTTAGCTCTAACACTGATGATCCACCTACAAATGTGAACTGACATTCAAAAATAAAACATTTGAAAACGGACCATTTTCCACATTACTGAAGCATGAAGTAATGGGGGGGTGTTATCTCTTTTGTCGAAAATCAGCCGTTTTTGCTTGAACATTAAATGCCTCCAAATGGTATTTAATTAACTTCCCGGGGTGAAGAAACCCTTTTTGAGAACTCAGAGTGAGTAAATTGGCCATTTTCATGCACTTTTAACCATTCCATAAATCTTGTGTTTAGGGCCCCTGAAAGCATGAAAATCACTTTAAACATGCTAATTTTAGCTCTAACACTGATGATCCACCTACAAATGTGAACTGACGTTCAAAAATAAAACATTTAAAAACGGACCATTCTCCACATTTCTGAAGCATGACGTAATGGGGGGTGTTATCTCTTTTGTCGAAAATCAGCCGTTTTTGCTTGATTATTAAATGCCTCCAAATGGTATTTAATTCACTTTCCGCGCCCCTGGAAGCATGAAAATCACTTTAAACATGCTAATTTTAGATCTAACACTGATGATCCACCTACAAATGTGAACTGACGTTCAAAAATAAAACATTTGAAAACAGACCATTTTCCAAATTTCTGAAGCATGACGTAATGGGTGGGGTGTTATCTCTTTTGTCGAAAATCAGCCGTTTTTGCTTGAACAGTTAAATGCCTCCAAATGGTATTTAATTAACTTCCCGGGGTGAAGAAACCCTTTTTGAGAACTCAGAGTGAGTAAATTGGCCATTTTCATGCACTTTTAACCATTCCATAAATCTTGTGTTTAGGGCCCCTGGCAGCATGAAAATCACTTTAAACATGCTAATTTTAGCTCTAACACTGATGATCCACCTACAAATGTGAACTGACGTTCAAAAATAAAACATTCGAAAATGGACCATTCTCCACATTTCTGAAGCATGACGTAATGGGGGGGTGTTATCTCTTTTGTCGAAAATCAGCCGTTTTTGCTTGAACATTAAATGCCTCCAAATGGTATTTAATTCACTTCCCGAGCCCCTGGAAGCATGAAATCACTTTAAACATGCTAATTTTAGCTCTAACACTGATGATCCACGTACAAATGTGAACTGACGTTCAAAAATAAAACATTTGAAAACGGACCATTTTCCACATTTTTGAAGCATGACGTAATGGGGGGGGTGTTATCTCTTTTGTCGAAAATCAGCCGGTTTTTGATTGAACATTAAATGCCTCCAAATGGTATTTAATTAACTTCCCGGAGTGAAGAAACCCTTTTGAGAACTCAGAGTGAGTAAATTGGCCATTTTCATGCACTTTTAACCATTCCATAAATCTTGTGTTTAGGGCCCCTGGAAGCATGAAAATCACTTTAAACATGCTAATTTTAGCTCTAACACTGATGATCCACCTACAAATGTGAACTGACGTTCAAAAATAAAACATTTCAAAACGGACCATTTTCCACATTTCTAAAGCATGACGTAATGGGGGGGTGTTATCTCTTTTGTCGAAAATCAGCCATTTTTGCTTGAACATTAAATGCCTCCAAATGGTATTTAATTAACTTCCCGGGGTGAAGAAACCCTTTTTGAGAACTCAGAGTGAGTAAATTGGCCATTTTCATGCACTTTTAACCATTCCATAAATCTTGTGTTTAGGGCCCCTGGAAGCTTGAAAATCACTTTAAACATGCTAATTTTAGCTCTAACACTGATGATCCTCCTACAAATGTGAACTGACGTTCAAAAATAAAACATTTGAAAACGGACCATTTTCCACATTTCTGAAGCATGACGTAATGGGGGGGGGGGGTGTTATCTCTTTTGTCGAAAATCAGCCGTTTTTGCTTGAACATTAAATGCCTCCAAATGGTATTTAATTAACTTCCCGGGGTGAGGAAACCCTTTTTGAGAACTCAAAGTGAGTAAATTGGCCATTTTCATGCACTTTTAACCATTCCATAAATCTTGTGTTTAGGGCCCCTGGAAGCATGAAAATCACTTTAAACATGCTAATTTTAGCTCTAACACTGATGATCCACCTACAAATGTGAACTGACGTTCAAAAATAAAACATTTGAAAACGGACCATTTTCCACATTTCTGAAGCATGACGTAATGGGGGGGTGTTATCTCTTTTGTCGAAAATCAGCCGTTTTTGCTTGAACATTAAATGCCTCCAAATGGTATTTAATTAACTTCCCGGAGTGAAGAAACCCTTTTTGAGAACTCAGAGTGAGTAAATTGGCCATTTTCATGCACTTTTAACCATTCCATAAATCTTGTGTTTAGGGCCCCTGGAAGCATGAAAATCACTTTAAACATGCTAATTTTAGCTCTAACACTGATGATCCACCTACAAATGTGAACTGACGTTCAAAAATAAAACATTTGAAAACGGACCATTCTCCACATTTCTGAAGCATGACGTAATGGGGGGGGTGTTATCTCTTTTGTCGAAAATCAGCCGTTTTTGCTTGAACATTAAATGCCTCCAAATGGTATTTAATTAACTTCCCGGGGTGAAGAAACCCTTGTTGAGAATTCAGAGTGAGTAAATTGGCCATTTTCATGCACTTTTAACCATTCCATAAATCTTGTGTTTAGGGCCCCTGGAAGCATGAAAATCACTTTAAACATGCTAATTTTAGTTCTAACACTGATGACTAACCTACAAATGTGAACTGACGTTCAAAAATAAAACATTTGAAAACTGACCATTTTCCACATTTCAGAAGCATGACGTAATGGGGGGGTGTTATCTCTTTTGTCGAAAATCAGCCGTTTTTGCTTGAACATTAAATGCCTCCAAATGGTATTTAATTAACTTCCCGGGGTGAAGAAACCCTTTTTGAGAACTCAGAGTGAGTAAATTGGCCATTTTCATGCACTTTTAACCATTCCATAAATCTTGTGTTTAGGGCCCCTGGAAGCATGAACATCAATTTAAACATGCTAATTTTAGCTCTAACACTGATGATCCACCTACAAATGTGAACTGACGTTCAAAAATAAAACATTTGAAAACTGACCATTTTCCACATTTCTGAAGCATGACGTAATGGGGTGGTGATATCTCTTTTGTCGAAAATCTGCAGTTTTTGCTTGAACATTAAATGCCTCCAAATGGTATTTAATTAACTTCCGGGGTGAAGAAACCCTTTTTGAGAACTCAGAGTGAGTAAATTGGCCATTTTCATACACTTTTAACCATTCCATAAATCTTGTGTTTAGGGCCCCTGGAAGCATGAAAATCACTTTAAACATGCTAATGTTATCTCTAACACTGATGATCCACCTACAAATGTGAACTGACGTTCAAAAATAAAACATTTGAAAACGGACCATTTTCCACATTTCTGAAGCATGACGTAATGGGGGGGGTGTTATCTCTTTTGTCGAAAATCAGCCGTTTTTGCTTGAGCATTAAATGCCTCCAAATGGTATTTAATTAACTTCCCGGGGTGAAGAAACCCTTTTTGAGAACTCAGAGTGAGTAAATTGGCCATTTTCATGCACTTTTAACCATTCCATAAATCTTGTGTTTAGGGCCCCTGGCAGCATGAAAATCACTTTAAACATGCTAATTTTAGCTCTAACACTGATGATCCACCTACAAATGTGAACTGACGTTCAAAAATAAAACATTCGAAAACGGACCATTCTCCACATTTCTGAAGCATGACGTAATGGGGGGGTGTTATCTCTTTTGTCGAAAATCAGCCGTTTTTGCTTGAACATTAAATGCCTCCAAATGGTATTTAATTCACTTCCCGAGCCCCTGGAAGCATGAAAATCACTTTAAACATGCTAATTTTAGCTCTAACACTGATGATCCACGTACAAATGTGAACTGACGTTCAAAAATAAATCATTTGAAAACGGACCATTTTCCACATTTCTAAAGCATGACGTAATGGGGGGGTGTTATCTCTTTTGTCGAAAATCAGCCGTTTTTGCTTGAACATTAAATGCCTCCAAATGGTATTTAATTAACTTCCCGAGGTGAAGAAACCCTTTTTGAGAACTCAGAGTGAGTAAATTGGCCATTTTCATGCACTTTTAACCATTCCATAAATCTTGTGTTTAGGGCCCCTGGAAGCATGAAAATCACTTTAAACATGCTAATTTTAGCTCTAACACTGATGATCCTCCTACAAATGTGAACTGACGTTCAAAAATAAAACATTTGAAAACGGACCATTTTCCACATTTCTGAAGCATGACGTAATGGGTGGGGGTGTTATCTCTTTTGTCGAAAATCAGCCATTTTTGCTTGAACATTAAATGCCTCCAAATGGTATTTAATTAACTTCCCGGGGTGAAGAAACCCTTTTTGAGAACTCAGAGTGAGTAAATTGGCCATTTTCATGCACTTTTAACCATTCCATAAATCTTGTGTTTAGGGCCCCTGGAAGCATGAAAATCACTTTAAACATGCTAATGTTAGCTCTAACACTGATGATCCACCTACAAATGTGAACTGACGTTCAAAAATAAAACATTTGAAAACGGACCATTTTCCACATTTCTGAAGCATGACGTAATGGGGGGGTGTTAACTCTTTTGTCGAAAATCAGCCGTTTTTGCTTGAACATTAAATGCCTCCAAATGGTATTTAATTAACTTCCCGGAGTGAAGAAACCCTTTTTGAGAACTCAGAGTGAGTAAATTGGCCATTTTCATGCACTTTTACCCATTCCATAAATCTTGTGTTTAGGGCCCCTGGAAGCATGAAAATCACTTTAAACATGCTAATTTTAGCTCTAACACTGATGATTCACCTACAAATGTGAACTGACGTTCAAAAATAAAACATTTGAAAACGGACCATTTTCCACATTTCTGATGCATGACGTAATGGGGGGTGTTATCTCTTTTGTCGAAAATCAGCCGTTTTTGATTGAACATTAAATGCCTCCAAATGGTATTTAATTAACTTCCCGGAGTGAAGAAACCCTTTTTGAGAACTCAGAGTGAGTAAATTGGCCATTTTCATGCACTTTTAACCATTCCATAAATCGTGTGTTTAGGGCCCCTGGAAGCATGAAAATCACTTTAAACATGCTAATTTTATCTCTAACACTGATGATCCACCTACAAATGTGAACTGACGTTCAAAAATAAAACATTTGAAAACGGACCATTTTCCACATTTCTGAAGCATGACGTAATGGGGGGGGTGTTATCTCTTTTGTCGAAAATCAGCCGTTTTTGCTTGAACATTAAATGCCTCCAAATGGTATTTAATTAACTTCCCGGGGTGAAGAAACCCTTTTTGAGAACTCAGAGTGAGTAAATTGGCCATTTTCATGCACTTTTAACCATTCCATAAATCTTGTGTTTAGGGCCCCTGGCAGCATGAAAATCACTTTAAACATGCTAATTTTAGCTCTAACACTGATGATCCACCTACAAATGTGAACTGACGTTCAAAAATAAAACATTCGAAAACGGACCACTCTCCACATTTCTGAAGCATGACGTAATGGGGGGGTGTTATCTCTTTTGTCGAAAATCAGCCGTTTTTGCTTGAACATTAAATGCCTCCAAATGGTATTTAATTCACTTCCCGAGCCCCTGGAAGCATGAAAATCACTTTAAACATGCTAATTTTAGCTCTAACACTGATGATCCACGTACAAATGTGAACTGACATTCAAAAATAAAACATTTGAAAACGGACCATTTTCCACATTTTTGAAGCATGACGTAATGGGGGGGGGTGTTATCTCTTTTGTCGAAAATCAGCCGTTTTTGATTGAACATTAAATGCCTCCAAATGGTATTTAATTAACTTCCCGGAGTGAAGAAACCCTTTTTGAGAACTCAGAGTGAGTAAATTGGCCATTTTCATGCACTTTTAACCATTCCATAAATCTTGTGTTTAGGGCCCCTGGAAGCATGAAAATCACTTTAAACATGCTAATTTTAGCTCTAACACTGATGATCCACCTACAAATGTGAACTGACGTTCAAAAATAAAACATTTGAAAACGGACCATTTTCCACATTTCTAAAGCATGACGTAATGGGGGGGTGTTATCTCTTTTGTCGAAAATCAGCCGTTTTTGCTTGAACATTAAATGCCTCCAAATGGTATTTAATTAACTTCCCGGGGTGAAGAAACCCTTTTTGAGAACTCAGAGTGAGTAAATTGGCCATTTTCATGCACTTTTAACCATTCCATAAATCTTGTGTTTAGGGTCCCTGGAAGCATGAAAATCACTTTAAACATGCTAATTTTAGCTCTAACACTGATGATCCTCCTACAAATGTGAACTGACGTTCAAAAATAAAACATTTGAAAACGGACCATTTTCCACATTTCTGAAGCATGACGTAATGGGGGGGGGGTGTTATCTCTTTTGTCGAAAATCTGCCGTTTTTGCTTGAACATTAAATGCCTCCAAATGGTATTTAATTAACTTCCCTAGGTGAAGAAACACTTTTTGAGAACTCAGAGTGAGTAAATTGGCCATTTTCATGCACTTTTAACCATTCCATAAATCTTGTGTTTAGGGCCCCTGGAAGCATGAAAATCACTTTAAACATGCTAATTTCAGCTCTAACACTGATGATCCACCTACAAATGTGAACTGACGTTCAAAAATAAAACATTTGAAAACGGACCATTTTCCACATTTCTGAAGCATGACGTAATGGGGGGGTGTTATCTCTTTTGTCGAAAATCAGCCGTTTTTGCTTAAACATTAAATGCCTCCAAATGGTATTTAATTAACTTCCCGGAGTGAAGAAACCCTTTTTGAGAACTCAGAGTGAGTAAATTGGCCATTTTCATGCACTTTTAACCATTTCATAAATCTTGTGTTTAGGGCCCCTGGAAGCATGAAAATCACTTTAAACATGCTAATTTTAGCTCTAACACTGATGATCCACCTACAAATGTGAACTGACGTTCAAAAATAAAACATTTGAAAACGGACCATTTTCCACATTTCTGAAGCATGACGTAATGGGGGGGTGTTATCTCTTTTGTCGAAAATCAGCCGTTTTTGCTTGAACATTAAATGCCTCCAAATGGTATTTAATTAACTTCCTGGGGTGAAGAAACCCTTTTTGAGAACTCAGAGTGAGTAAATTGGCCATTTTCATGCACTTTTAACCATTCCATAAATCTTGTGTTTAGGGCCCCTGGAAGCATGAAAATCACTTTAAACATGCTAATTTTAGCTCTAACACTGATGATCCACCTACAAATGTGAACTTACGTTCAAAAATAAAACATTCGAAAACGGACCATTCTCCACATTTCTGAAGCATGACGTAATGGGGGGGTGTTATCTCTTTTGTCGAAACTCAGCCGTTTTTGCTTGAACATTAAATGCCTCCAAATGGTATTTAATTCACTTCCCGAGCCCCTGGAAGCATAAAAATAACTTTAAACATGCTAATTTTAGCTCTAACACTGATGATCCACCTACAAATGTGAACTGACGTTCAAAAATAAAACATTTGAAAATGGACCATTTTCCACATTTCTGAAGCATGACGTAATGGGGGGGGTGTTATCTCTTTTGTCGAAAATCAGCCGTTTTTGCTTGAACATTAAATGCCTCCAAATGGTATTTAATTAACTTCCCGGGGTGAAGAAACCCTTTTTGAGAACTCAGAGTGAGTAAATTGGCCATTTTCATGCACTTTTAACCATTCCATAAATCTTGTGTTTAGGGCCCCTGGAAGCATGAAAATCACTTTAAACATGCTAATTTTAGCTCTAACACTGATGATCCACCTACAAATGTGAACTGACGTTCAAAAATAAAACATTTGAAAACGGACCATTTTCCACATTTCTGAAGCATGACGTAATGGGGGGTGTTATCTCTTTTGTCGAAAATCAGCCGTTTTTGCTTGAACATTAAATGCCTCCAAATGGTATTTAATTAACTTCCCGGGGTGAAGAAACCCTTTTTGAGAACTCAGAGTGAGTAAATTGGCCATTTTCATGCACTTTTAACCATTCCATAAATCTTGTGTTTAGGGCCCCTGGAAGCATGAAAATCACTTTAAACATGCTAATTTTAGCTCTAACACTGATGATCCACCTACAAATGTGAACTTACGTTCAAAAATAAAACATTCGAAAACGGACCATTCTCCACATTTCTGAAGCATGACGTAATGGGGGGGTGTTATCTCTTTTGTCGAAACTCAGCCGTTTTTGCTTGAACATTAAATGCCACCAAATGGTATTTAATTCACTTCCCGAGCCCCTGGAAGCATAAAAATAACTTTAAACATGCTAATTTTAGCTCTAACACTGATGATCCACGTACAAATGTGAACTGACGTTCAAAAATAAAACATTTGAAAACGGACCATTTTCCACATTTCTGAAGCATGACGTAATGGGGGGGTGTTATCTCTTTTGTCGAAAATCAGCCGTTTTTGCTTGAACAATAAATGCCTCCAAATGGTATTTAATTAACTTCCCGGGGTGAAGAAACCCTTTTTGAGAACTCAGAGTGAATAAATTGGCCATTTTCATGCACTTTTAACCATTCCATAAATCTTGTGTTTAGGGCCCCTGGAAGCATGAAAATCACTTTAAACATGCTAATTTTAGTTCTAACACTGATGATCAACCTACAAATGTGAACTGACGTTTAAAAATAAAACATTTGAAAACGGACCATTTTCCACATTTCTGAAGCATGACGTAATGGGGGGGTGTTATCTCTTTTGTCGAAAATCAGCCGTTTTTGCTTGAACATTAAATGCCTCCAAATGGAATTTAATTAAATTCCCGGGGTGAAGAAACCCTTTTTGAGAACTCAGTGTGAGTAAATTGGCCATTTTCATGCACTTTTAACCATTCCATAAATCTTGTGTTTAGGGCCCCTGGAAGCATGAAAATCACTTTAAACATGCTAATTTGAGCTCTAACACTGATGATCCACCTACAAATGTGAACTGACGTTCAAAAATAAAACATTTGAAAACGGACCATTCTCCACATTTCTGAAGCATGACGTAATGGGGGGGTGTTATCTCTTTTGTTGAAAATCAGCCGTTTTTGCTTGATCATTAAATGCCTCCAAATGGTATTTAATTCACTTTCCGAGCCCCTGGAAGCATGAAAATCACTTTAAACATGCTAATTTTAGCTCTAACACTGATGATCCACCTACAAATGTGAACTGACGTTCAAAAATAAAACATTTGAAAACGGACCATTTTCCACATTTCTGAAGCATGACGTAATGGGGGGGTGTTATCTCTTTTGTCGAAAATCAGCCGTTTTTGCTTGAACATTAAATGCCTCCAAATGGTATTTAATTAACTTCCCGGGGAGAAGAAACCCTTTTTGAGAACTCAGAGTGAGTAAATTGGCCATTTTCATGCACTTTTAACCATTCCATAAATCTTGTGTTTAGGGCCCCTGGAAGCATGAAAATCACTTTAAACATGCTAATTTTAGCTCTAACACTTATGATCCACCTACAAATGTGAACTGACGTTCAAAAATAAAACATTTGAAAACGGACCATTTTCCACATTTCTGAAGCATGACGTAATGGGGGGGTGTTATCTCTTTTGTCGAAAATCAGCCGTTTTTGCTTGAACATTAAATGCCTCCAAATGGTATTTAATTAACTACCCGGAGTGAAGAAACCCTTTTTGAGAACTCAGAGTGAGTAAATTGGCCATTTTCATGCACTTTTAACCATTCCATAAATCTTGTGTTTAGGGCCCCTGGAAGCATGAAAATCACTTTAAACATGCTAATTTTAGCTCTAACACTGATGATCCACCTACAAATGTGAACTGACGTTCAAAAATAAAACATTTGAAAACGGACCATTTTCCACATTTCTGAAGCATGACGTAATGGGGGGGTGTTATCTCTTTTGTCGAAAATCAGCCGTTTTTGCTTGAACATTAAATGCCTCCAAATGGAATTTAATTAAATTCCCGGGGTGAAGAAACCCTTTTTGAGAACTCAGTGTGAGTAAATTGGCCATTTTCATGCACTTTTAACCATTCCATAAATCTTGTGTTTAGGGCCCCTGGAAGCATGAAAATCACTTTAAACATGCTAATTTGAGCTCTAACACTGATGATCCACCTACAAATGTGAACTGACGTTCAAAAATAAAACATTTGAAAACGGACCATTCTCCACATTTCTGAAGCATGACGTAATGGGGGGGTGTTATCTCTTTTGTTGAAAATCAGCCGTTTTTGCTTGATCATTAAATGCCTCCAAATGGTATTTAATTCACTTTCCAAGCCCCTGGAAGCATGAAAATCACTTTAAACATGCTAATTTTAGCTCTAACACTGATGATCCACCTACAAATGTGAACTGACGTTCAAAAATAAAACATTTGAAAACGGACCATTTTCCACATTTCTGAAGCATGACGTAATGGGGGGGGTGTTATCTCTTTTGTCGAAAATCAGCCGTTTTTGCTTGAACATTAAATGCCTCCAAATGGTATTTAATTAACTTCCCGGGGTGAAGAAACCCTTTTTGAGAACTCAGAGTGAGTAAATTGGCCATTTTCATGCACTTTTAACCATTCCATAAATCTTGTGTTTAGGGCCCCTGGAAGCATGAAAATCACTTTAAACATGCTAATTTTAGCTCTAACACTTATGATCCACCTACAAATGTGAACTGACGTTCAAAAATAAAACATTTGAAAACGGACCATTTTCCACATTTCTGAAGCATGACGTAATGGGGGGGGTGTTATCTCTTTTGTCGAAAATCAGCCGTTTTTGCTTGAACATTAAATGCCTCCAAATGGTATTTTATTAACTACCCGGAGTGAAGAAACCCTTTTTGAGAACTCAGAGTGAGTAAATTGGCCATTTTCATGCACTTTTAACCATTCCATAAATCTTGTGTTTAGGGCCCCTGGAAGCATGAAAATCACTTTAAACATGCTAATTTTAGCTCTAACACTGATGATCCACCTACAAATGTGAACTGACGTTCAAAAATAAAACATTTGAAAACGGACCATTTTCCACATTTCTGAAGCATGACGTAATGGGGGGGTGTTATCTCTTTTGTCGAATATCAGCCGTTTTTGCTTGAACATTAAATGCCTCCAAATGGTATTTAATTAACTTCCTGGGGTGAAGAAACCCTTTTTGAGAACTCAGAGTGAGTAAATTGGCCATTTTCATGCACTTTTAACCATTCCATAAATCTTGTGTTTAGGGCCCCTGGAAGCATGAAAATCACTTTAAACATGCTAATTTTAGCTCTAACACTGATGATCCACCTACAAATGTGAACTGACGTTCAAAAATAAAACATTTGAAAACAGACCATTTTCCACATTTCTGAAGCATGACGTAATGGGGGGGGTGTTATCGCTTTTGTCGAAAATCAGCCGTTTTTGCTTAAACATTAAATGCCTCCAAATGGTATTTAATTAACTTCCCGGGGTGAAGAAACCCTTTTTGAGAACTCAGAGTGAGTAAATTGGCCATTTTCATGCACTTTTAACCATTCCATAAATCCTGTGTTTAGGGCCCCTGGAAGCATGAAAATCACTTTAAACATGCTAATTTTATCTCTAACACTGATGATCCACCTACAAATGTGAACTGACGTTCAAAAATAAAACATTTGAAAACGGACCATTTTCCACATTTCTGAAGCATGACGTAATGGGGGGGGTGTTATCTCTTTTGTCGAAAATCAGCCGTTTTTGCTTGAACATTAAATGCCTCCAAATGGTATTTAATTAACTTCCCGGGGTGAAGAAACCCTTTTTGAGAACTCAGAGTGAGTAAATTGGCCATTTTCATGCACTTTTAACCATTCCATAAATCTTGTGTTTAGGGCCCTTGGCAGCATGAAAATCACTTTAAACATGCTAATTTTATCTCTAACACTGATGATCCACCTACAAATGTGAACTGACGTTCAAAAATAAAACATTTGAAAACGGACCATTTTCCACATTTCTGAAGCATGACGTAATGGGGGGGTGTTATCTCTTTTGTCGAAAATCAGCCGTTTTTGCTTGAACATTAAATGCCTCCAAATGGTATTTAATTAACTTCCCGGGGTGAAGAAACCCTTTTTGAGAACTCAGAGTGAGTAAATTGGCCATTTTCATGCACTTTTAACCATTCCATAAATCCTGTGTTTAGGGCCCCTGGAAGCATGAAAATCACTTTAAACATGCTAATTTTATCTCTAACACTGATGATCCACCTACAAATGTGAACTGACGTTCAAAAATAAAACATTTGAAAACGGACCATTTTCCACATTTCTGAAGCATGACGTAATGGGGGGGTGTTATCTCTTTTGTCGAAAATCAGCCGTTTTTGCTTGAACATTAAATGCCTCCAAATGGTATTTAATTAACTTCCCGGGGTGAAGAAACCCTTTTTGAGAACTCAGAGTGAGTAAATTGGCCATTTTCATGCACTTTTAACCATTCCATAAATCTTGTGTTTAGGGCCCTTGGCAGCATGAAAATCACTTTAAACATGCTAATTTTATCTCTAACACTGATGATCCACCTACAAATGTGAACTGACGTTCAAAAATAAAACATTTGAAAACGGACCATTTTCCACATTTCTGAAGCATGACGTAATGGGGGGGTGTTATCTCTTTTGTCGAAAATCAGCCGTTTTTGCTTGAACATTAAATGCCTCCAAATGGTATTTAATTAACTTCCCGGGGTGAAGAAACCCTTTTTGAGAACTCAGAGTGAGTAAATTGGCCATTTTCATGCACTTTTAACCATTCCATAAATCTTGTGTTTAGGGCCCTTGGCAGCATGAAAATCACTTTAAACATGCTAATTTTAGCTCTAACACTGATGATCCACCTACAAATGTGAACTGACGTTCAAAAATAAAACATTCGAAAACGGACCACTCTCCACATTTCTGAAGCATGACGTAATGGGGGGGTGTTATCTCTTTTGTCGAAAATCAGCCGTTTTTGCTTGAACATTAAATGCCTCCAAATGGTATTTAATTCACTTCCCGAGCCCCTGGAAGCATGAAAATCACTTTAAACATGCTAATTTTAGCTCTAACACTGATGATCCTCCTACAAATGTGAACTGACGTTCAAAAATAAAACATTTGAAAACGGACCATTTTCCACATTTCTGAAGCATGACGTAATGGGGGGGGGGTGTTATCTCTTTTGTCGAAAATCTGCCGTTTTTGCTTGAACATTAAATGCCTCCAAATGGTATTTAATTAACTTCCCTAGGTGAAGAAACACTTTTTGAGAACTCAGAGTGAGTAAATTGGCCATTTTCATGCACTTTTAACCATTCCATAAATCTTGTGTTTAGGGCCCCTGGAAGCATGAAAATCACTTTAAACATGCTAATTTTAGCTCTAACACTGATGATCCACCTACAAATGTGAACTGACGTTCAAAAATAAAACATTTGAAAACGGACCATTTTCCACATTTCTGAAGCATGACGTAATGGGGGGGTGTTATCTCTTTTGTCGAAAATCAGCCGTTTTTGCTTAAACATTAAATGCCTCCAAATGGTATTTAATTAACTTCCCGGAGTGAAGAAACCCTTTTTGAGAACTCAGAGTGAGTAAATTGGCCATTTTCATGCACTTTTAACCATTTCATAAATCTTGTGTTTAGGGCCCCTGGAAGCATGAAAATCACTTTAAACATGCTAATTTTAGCTCTAACACTGATGATCCACCTACAAATGTGAACTGACGTTCAAAAATAAAACATTTGAAAACGGACCATTTTCCACATTTCTGAAGCATGACGTAATGGGGGGGTGTTATCTCTTTTGTCGAAAATCAGCCGTTTTTGCTTGAACATTAAATGCCTCCAAATGGTATTTAATTAACTTCCCGGGGTGAAGAAACCCTTTTTGAGAACTCAGAGTGAGTAAATTGGCCATTTTCATGCACTTTTAACCATTCCATAAATCTTGTGTTTAGGGCCCCTGGAAGCATGAAAATCACTTTAAACATGCTAATTTTAGCTCTAACACTGATGATCCACCTACAAATGTGAACTTACGTTCAAAAATAAAACATTCGAAAACGGACCATTCTCCACATTTCTGAAGCATGACGTAATGGGGGGGTGTTATCTCTTTTGTCGAAACTCAGCCGTTTTTGCTTGAACATTAAATGCCTCCAAATGGTATTTAATTCACTTCCCGAGCCCCTGGAAGCATAAAAATAACTTTAAACATGCTAATTTTAGCTCTAACACTGATGATCCACCTACAAATGTGAACTGACGTTCAAAAATAAAACATTTGAAAATGGACCATTTTCCACATTTCTGAAGCATGACGTAATGGGGGGGGGTGTTATCTCTTTTGTCGAAAATCAGCCGTTTTTGCTTGAACATTAAATGCCTCCAAATGGTATTTAATTAACTTCCCGGGGTGAAGAAACCCTTTTTGAGAACTCAGAGTGAGTAAATTGGCCATTTTCATGCACTTTTAACCATTCCATAAATCTTGTGTTTAGGGCCCCTGGAAGCATGAAAATCACTTTAAACATGCTAATTTTAGCTCTAACACTGATGATCCACCTACAAATGTGAACTGACGTTCAAAAATAAAACATTTGAAAACGGACCATTTTCCACATTTCTGAAGCATGACGTAATGGGGGGTGTTATCTCTTTTGTCGAAAATCAGCCGTTTTTGCTTGAACATTAAATGCCTCCAAATGGTATTTAATTAACTTCCCGGGGTGAAGAAACCCTTTTTGAGAACTCAGAGTGAGTAAATTGGCCATTTTCATGCACTTTTAACCATTCCATAAATCTTGTGTTTAGGGCCCCTGGAAGCATGAAAATCACTTTAAACATGCTAATTTTAGCTCTAACACTGATGATCCACCTACAAATGTGAACTTACGTTCAAAAATAAAACATTCGAAAACGGACCATTCTCCACATTTCTGAAGCATGACGTAATGGGGGGGTGTTATCTCTTTTGTCGAAACTCAGCCGTTTTTGCTTGAACATTAAATGCCACCAAATGGTATTTAATTCACTTCCCGAGCCCCTGGAAGCATAAAAATAACTTTAAACATGCTAATTTTAGCTCTAACACTGATGATCCACGTACAAATGTGAACTGACGTTCAAAAATAAAACATTTGAAAACGGACCATTTTCCACATTTCTGAAGCATGACGTAATGGGGGGGTGTTATCTCTTTTGTCGAAAATCAGCCGTTTTTGCTTGAACAATAAATGCCTCCAAATGGTATTTAATTAACTTCCCGGGGTGAAGAAACCCTTTTTGAGAACTCAGAGTGAATAAATTGGCCATTTTCATGCACTTTTAACCATTCCATAAATCTTGTGTTTAGGGCCCCTGGAAGCATGAAAATCACTTTAAACATGCTAATTTTAGTTCTAACACTGATGATCAACCTACAAATGTGAACTGACGTTTAAAAATAAAACATTTGAAAACGGACCATTTTCCACATTTCTGAAGCATGACGTAATGGGGGGGTGTTATCTCTTTTGTCGAAAATCAGCCGTTTTTGCTTGAACATTAAATGCCTCCAAATGGAATTTAATTAAATTCCCGGGGTGAAGAAACCCTTTTTGAGAACTCAGTGTGAGTAAATTGGCCATTTTCATGCACTTTTAACCATTCCATAAATCTTGTGTTTAGGGCCCCTGGAAGCATGAAAATCACTTTAAACATGCTAATTTGAGCTCTAACACTGATGATCCACCTACAAATGTGAACTGACGTTCAAAAATAAAACATTTGAAAACGGACCATTCTCCACATTTCTGAAGCATGACGTAATGGGGGGGTGTTATCTCTTTTGTTGAAAATCAGCCGTTTTTGCTTGATCATTAAATGCCTCCAAATGGTATTTAATTCACTTTCCGAGCCCCTGGAAGCATGAAAATCACTTTAAACATGCTAATTTTAGCTCTAACACTGATGATCCACCTACAAATGTGAACTGACGTTCAAAAATAAAACATTTGAAAACGGACCATTTTCCACATTTCTGAAGCATGACGTAATGGGGGGGTGTTATCTCTTTTGTCGAAAATCAGCCGTTTTTGCTTGAACATTAAATGCCTCCAAATGGTATTTAATTAACTTCCCGGGGAGAAGAAACCCTTTTTGAGAACTCAGAGTGAGTAAATTGGCCATTTTCATGCACTTTTAACCATTCCATAAATCTTGTGTTTAGGGCCCCTGGAAGCATGAAAATCACTTTAAACATGCTAATTTTAGCTCTAACACTTATGATCCACCTACAAATGTGAACTGACGTTCAAAAATAAAACATTTGAAAACGGACCATTTTCCACATTTCTGAAGCATGACGTAATGGGGGGGTGTTATCTCTTTTGTCGAAAATCAGCCGTTTTTGCTTGAACATTAAATGCCTCCAAATGGTATTTAATTAACTACCCGGAGTAAAGAAACCCTTTTTGAGAACTCAGAGTGAGTAAATTGGCCATTTTCATGCACTTTTAACCATTCCATAAATCTTGTGTTTAGGGCCCCTGGAAGCATGAAAATCACTTTAAACATGCTAATTTTAGCTCTAACACTGATGATCCACCTACAAATGTGAACTGACGTTCAAAAATAAAACATTTGAAAACGGACCATTTTCCACATTTCTGAAGCATGACGTAATGGGGGGGTGTTATCTCTTTTGTCGAAAATCAGCCGTTTTTGCTTGAACATTAAATGCCTCCAAATGGAATTTAATTAAATTCCCGGGGTGAAGAAACCCTTTTTGAGAACTCAGTGTGAGTAAATTGGCCATTTTCATGCACTTTTAACCATTCCATAAATCTTGTGTTTAGGGCCCCTGGAAGCATGAAAATCACTTTAAACATGCTAATTTGAGCTCTAACACTGATGATCCACCTACAAATGTGAACTGACGTTCAAAAATAAAACATTTGAAAACGGACCATTCTCCACATTTCTGAAGCATGACGTAATGGGGGGGTGTTATCTCTTTTGTTGAAAATCAGCCGTTTTTGCTTGATCATTAAATGCCTCCAAATGGTATTTAATTCACTTTCCAAGCCCCTGGAAGCATGAAAATCACTTTAAACATGCTAATTTTAGCTCTAACACTGATGATCCACCTACAAATGTGAACTGACGTTCAAAAATAAAACATTTGAAAACGGACCATTTTCCACATTTCTGAAGCATGACGTAATGGGGGGGTGTTATCTCTTTTGTCGAAAATCAGCCGTTTTTGCTTGAACATTAAATGCCTCCAAATGGTATTTAATTAACTTCCCGGGGTGAAGAAACCCTTTTTGAGAACTCAGAGTGAGTAAATTGGCCATTTTCATGCACTTTTAACCATTCCATAAATCTTGTGTTTAGGGCCCCTGGAAGCATGAAAATCACTTTAAACATGCTAATTTTAGCTCTAACACTGATGATCCACCTACAAATGTGAACTGATGTTCAAAAATAAAACATTTGAAAACGGACCATTTTCCACATTTCTGAAGCATGACGTAATGGGGGGGTGTTATCTCTTTTGTCGAAAATCAGCCGTTTTTGCTTGAACATTAAATGCCTCCAAATGGTATTTAATTAACTTCCCGGAGTGAAGAAACCCTTTTTGAGAACTCAGAGTGAGTAAATTGGCCATTTTCATGCACTTTTAACCATTCCATAAATCTTGTGTTTAGGGCCCCTGGAAGCATGAAAATCACTTTAAACATGCTAATTTTAGCTCTAACACTGATGATCCACCTACAAATGTGAACTGACGTTCAAAAATAAAACATTTGAAAACGTTCCATTCTCCACATTTCTGAAGCATGACGTAATGGGGGGGTGTTATCTCTTTTGTCAAAAATCAGCAGTTTTTGCTTGAACAATAAATGCCTCCAAATAGTATTTAATTCACTTCCCGAGCCCCTGGAAGCATGAAAATCACTTTAAACATGCAAATTTTAGCTCTAACACTGATGATCCACCTACAAATGTGAACTGACGTTCAAAAATAAAACATTTGAAAACGGACCATTTTCCACATTTCTGAAGCATGACGTAATGGGGGGGTGTTATCTCTTTTGTCGAAAATCAGCCGTTTTTGCTTGAACATTAAATGCCTCCAAATGGTATTTAATTAACTTCCTGGGGTGAAGAAACCCTTTTTGAGAACTCAGAGTGAGTAAATTAGCCATTTTCATGCACTTTTAACCATTCCATAAATCTTGTGTTTAGGGCCCCTGGAAGCATGAAAATCACTTTAAACATGCTAATTTTAGCTCTAACACTGATGATCCACCTACAAATGTGAACTGACGTTCAAAAATAAAACATTTGAAAACAGACCATTTTCCACATTTCTGAAGCATGACGTAATGGGGGGGTGTTATCTCTTTTGTCGAAAATCAGCCGTTTTTGCTTGAACATTAAATGCCTCCAAATGGTATTTAATTAACTTCCTGGGGTGAAGAAACCCTTTTTGAGAACTCAGAGTGAGTAAATTGGCCATTTTCATGCACTTTTAACCATTCCATAAATCTTGTGTTTAGGGCCCCTGGAAGCATGAACATCACTTTAAACATGCTAATTTTAGCTCTAACACTGATGATCCACCTACAAATGTGAACTGACGTTCAAAAATAAAACATTTGAAAACAGACCATTTTCCACATTTCTGAAGCATGACGTAATGGGGGGGTGTTATCGCTTTTGTCGAAAATCAGCCGTTTTTGCTTAAACATTAAATGCCTCCAAATGGTATTTAATTAACTTCCCGGGGTGAAGAAACCCTTTTTGAGAACTCAGAGTGAGTAAATTGGCCATTTTCATGCACTTTTAACCATTCCATAAATCCTGTGTTTAGGGCCCCTGGAAGCATGAAAATCACTTTAAACATGCTAATTTTAGCTCTAACACTGATGATCCTCCTACAAATGTGAACTGACGTTCAAAAATAAAACATTTGAAAACGGACCATTTTCCACATTTCTGAAGCATGACGTAATGGGGGGGGTGTTATCTCTTTTCTCGAAAATCAGCTGTTTTTGCTTGAACATTAAATGCCTCCAAATGGTATTTAATTAACTTCCCGGGGTGAAGAAACCCTTTTTGAGAACTCAGAGTGAGTAAATTGGCCATTTTCATGCACTTTTAACCATTCCATAAATCTTGTGTTTAGGGCCCCTGGAAGCATGAAAATCACTTTAAACATGCTAATTTTAGCTCTAACACTGATGATCTACCTACAAATGTGAACTGACGTTCAAAAATAAAACATTTGAAAACGGACCATTTTCCACATTTCTGAAGCATGACGTAATGGGGGGGTGTTATCTCTTTTGTCGAAAATCAGCCGTTTTTGCTTGAACATTAAATGCCTCCAAATGGTATTTAATTAACTTCCCGGAGTGAAGAAACCCTTTTTGAGAACTCAGAGTGAGTAAATTGGCCATTTTCATGCACTTTTAACCATTCCATAAATCTTGTGTTTAGGGCCCCTGGAAGCATGAAAATCACTTTAAACATGCTAATTTTAGCTCTAACACTGATGATCCACCTACAAATGTGAACTGACGTTAAAAAATAAAACATTTGAAAACGGACCATTTTCCACATTTCTGAAGCATGACGAAATGGGGGGTGTTATCTCTTTTGTCGAAAATCAGCCGTTTTTGCTTGAACATTAAATGCCTCCAAATAGTATTTAATTAACTTCCCGGGGTGAAGAAACCCTTTTTGAGAACTCAGAGTGAGTAAATTGGCCATTTTCATGCACTTTTAACTATTCCATAAATCTTGTGTTTAGGGCCCCTGGAAGCATGAAAATCACTTTAAACATGCTAATTTTAGTTCTAACACTGATGATCCACCTACAAATGTGAACTGACGTTCAAAAATAAAACATTTGAAAACGGACCATTTTCCACATTTCAGAAGCATGACGTAATGGGGGGTGTTATCTCTTTTGTCGAAAATCAGCCGTTTTTGCTTAAACATTAAATGCCTCCAAATGGTATTTAATTAACTTCCGGGGTGAAGAAACCCTTTTTGAGAACTCAGAGTGAGTAAATTGGCCATTTTCATACACTTATAACCATTCCATAAATCTTGTGTTACGGCCCCTGGAAGCATGAAAATCACTTTAAACATGCTAATTTTAGCTCTAACACTGATGATCCACCTACAAATGTGAACTGCCGTTCAAAAATAAAACATTTGAAAACGGACCATTTTCCACATTTCTGAAGCATTGTTATCTCTTTTGTCGAAAATCAGCCGTTTTTGTTTGAACATTAAATGCCTCCAAATGGTATTTAATTAACTTCCCGGGGTGAAGAAACCCTTTTTGAGAACTCAGAGTGAGTAAATTGGCCATTTTCATGCACTTTTAACCATTCCATAAATCTTGTGTTTAGGGCCCCTGGAAGCATGAAAATCACTTTAAACATGCTAATTTTAGCTGTAACACTGATGATCCACCTACAAATGTGAACTGACGTTCAAAAATAAAACATTTGAAAACGGACCATTTTCCACATTTCTGAAGCATGACGTAATGGGGGGGTGTTATCTCTTTTGTCGAAAATCAGCCGTTTTTGATTGAACATTAAATGCCTCCAAATGGTATTTAATTAACTTCCCGGAGTGAAGAAACCCTTTTTGAGAACTCAGAGTGAGTAAATTGGCCATTTTCATGCACTTTTAACCAATCCATAAATCGTGTGTTTAGGGCCCCTGGAAGCATGAAAATCACTTTAAACATGCTAATTTTATCTCTAACACTGATGATCCACCTACAAATGTGAACTGACGTTCAAAAATAAAACATTTGAAAACGGACCATTTTCCAAATTTCTGAAGCATGACGTAATGGGGGGGGGTGTTATCTCTTTTGTCGAAAATCAGCCGTTTTTGCTTGAACATTAAATGCCTCCAAATGGTATTTAATTAACTTCCCGGGGTGAAGAAACCCTTTTTGAGAACTCAGAGTGAGTAAATTGGCCATTTTCATGCACTTTTAACCATTCATTAATCTTGTGTTTAGGGCCCCTGGCAGCATGAAAATCACTTTAAACATGCTAATTTTAGCTCTAACACTGATGATCCACCTACAAATGTGAACTGACGTTCAAAAATAAAACATTCGAAAATGGACCATTCTCCACATTTCTGAAGCATGACGTAATGGGGGGGTGTTATCTCTTTTGTCGAAAATCAGCCGTTTTTGCTTGAACATTAAATGCCTCCAAATGGTATTTAATTCACTTCCCGAGCCCCTGGAAGCATGAAAATCACTTTAAACATGCTAATTTTAGCTCTAACACTGATGATCCACGTACAAATGTGAACTGACGTTCAAAAAGAAAACATTTGAAAACGGACCATTTTCCACATTTTTGAAGCATGACGTAATGGGGGGGGTGTTATCTCTTTTGTCGAAAATCAGCCGTTTTTGATTGAACATTAAATGCCTCCAAATGGTATTTAATTAACTTCCCGGAGTGAAGAAACCCTTTTTGAGAACTCAGAGTGAGTAAATTGGCCATTTTCATGCACTTTTAACCATTCCATAAATCTTGTGTTTAGGGCCCCTGGAAGCATGAAAATCACTTTAAACATGCTAATTTTAGCTCTAACACTGATGATCCACCTACAAATGTGAACTGACGTTCAAAAATAAAACATTTCAAAACGGACCATTTTCCACATTTCTAAAGCATGACGTAATGGGGGGTGTTATCTCTTTTGTCGAAAATCAGCCATTTTTGCTTGAACATTAAATGCCTCCAAATGGTATTTAATTAACTTCCCGGGGTGAAGAAACCCTTTTTGAGAACTCAGAGTGAGTAAATTGGCCATTTTCATGCACTTTTAACCATTCCATAAATCTTGTGTTTAGGGCCCCTGGAAGCATGAAAATCACTTTAAACATGCTAATTTTAGCTCTAACACTGATGATCTACCTACAAATGTGAACTGACGTTCAAAAATAAAACATTTGAAAACGGACCATTTTCCACATTTCTGAAGCATGACGTAATGGGGGGGTGTTATCTCTTTTGTCGAAAATCAGCCGTTTTTGCTTGAACATTAAATGCCTCCAAATGGTATTTAATTAACTTCCCGGAGTGAAGAAACCCTTTTTGAGAACTCAGAGTGAGTAAATTGGCCATTTTCATGCACTTTTAACCATTCCATAAATCTTGTGTTTAGGGCCCCTGGAAGCATGAAAATCACTTTAAACATGCTAATTTTAGCTCTAACACTGATGATCCACCTACAAATGTGAACTGACGTTAAAAAATAAAACATTTGAAAACGGACCATTTTCCACATTTCTGAAGCATGACGAAATGGGGGGTGTTATCTCTTTTGTCGAAAATCAGCCGTTTTTGCTTGAACATTAAATGCCTCCAAATAGTATTTAATTAACTTCCCGGGGTGAAGAAACCCTTTTTGAGAACTCAGAGTGAGTAAATTGGCCATTTTCATGCACTTTTAACCATTCCATAAATCTTGTGTTTAGGGCCCCTGGCAGCATGAAAATCACTTTAAACATGCTAATTTTAGCTCTAACACTGATGATCCACCTACAAATGTGAACTGACGTTCAAAAATAAAACATTTGAAAACGGACCATTTTCCACATTTCTGAAGCATGACGTAATGGGGGGGTGTTATCTCTTTTGTCGAAAATCAGCCATTTTTGCTTGAACATTAAATGCCTCCAAATGGTATTTAATTAACTTCCCGGGGTGAAGAAACCCTTTTTGAGAACTCAGAGTGAGTAAATTGGCCATTTTCATGCACTTTTAACCATTCCATAAATCTTGTGTTTAGGGCCCCTGGAAGCATGAAAATCACTTTAAACATGCTAATTTTAGCTCTAACACTGATGATCCACCTACAAATGTGAACTGACGTTCAAAAATAAAAGATTTGAAAACGGACCATTTTCCACATTTCTGAAGCATGACGTAATGGGGGGGTGTTATCTCTTTTGTCGAAAATCAGCCGTTTTTGCTTGAACATTAAATGCCTCCAAATGGTATTTAATTAACTTCCCGGGGTGAAGAAACCCTTTTTGACAACTCAGAGTGAGTAAATTGGCCATTTTCATGCACTTTTAACCATTCCATAAATCTTGTGTTTAGGGCCTCTGGAAGCATGAACATCAATTTAAACATGCCAATTTTAGCTCTAACACTGATGATCCACCTACAAATGTGAACTGACGTTCAAAAATAAAACATTTGAAAACTGACCATTTTCCACATTTCTGAAGCATGACGTAATGGGGTGGTGATATCTCTTTTGTCGAAAATCTGCCGTTTTTGCTTGAACATTAAATGCCTCCAAATGGTATTTAATTAACTTCCGGGGTGAAGAAACCCTTTTTGAGAACTCAGAGTGAGTAAATTGGCCATTTTCATACACTTTTAACCATTCCATAAATCTTGTGTTTAGGGCCCCTGGAAGCATGAAAATCACTTTAAACATGCTAATGTTATCTCTAACACTGATGATCCACCTACAAATGTGAACTGACGTTCAAAAATAAAACATTTGAAAACGGACCATTTTCCACATTTCTGAAGCATGACGTAATGGGGGGGGTGTTATCTCTTTTGTCGAAAATCAGCCGTTTTTGCTTGAGCATTAAATGCCTCCAAATGGTATTCAATTAACTTCCCGGGGTGAAGAAACCCTTTTTGAGAACTCAGAGTGAGTAAATTGGCCATTTTCATGCACTTTTAACCATTCCATAAATCTTGTGTTTAGGGCCCCTGGCAGCATGAAAATCACTTTAAACATGCTAATTTTAGCTCTAACACTGATGATCCACCTACAAATGTGAACTGACGTTCAAAAATAAAACATTCGAAAACGGACCATTCTCCACATTTCTGAAGCATGACGTAATGGGGGGGTGTTATCTCTTTTGTCGAAAATCAGCCGTTTTTGCTTGAACATTAAATGCCTCCAAATGGTATTTAATTCACTTCCCGAGCCCCTGGAAGCATGAAAATCACTTTAAACATGCTAATTTTAGCTCTAACACTGATGATCCACGTACAAATGTGAACTGACGTTCAAAAATAAAACATTTGAAAACGGACCATTTTCCACATTTCTAAAGCATGACGTAATGGGGGGGTGTTATCTCTTTTGTCGAAAATCAGCCGTTTTTGCTTGAACATTAAATGCCTCCAAATGGTATTTAATTAACTTCCCGAGGTGAAGAAACCCTTTTTGAGAACTCAGAGTGAGTAAATTGGCCATTTTCATGCACTTTTAACCATTCCATAAATCTTGTGTTTAGGGCCCCTGGAAGCATGAAAATCACTTTAAACATGCTAATTTTAGCTCTAACACTGATGATCCTCCTACAAATGTGAACTGACGTTCAAAAATAAAACATTTGAAAACGGACCATTTTCCACATTTCTGAAGCATGACGTAATGGGGGGGGGTGTTATCTCTTTTGTCGAAAATCAGCCATTTTTGCTTGAACATTAAATGCCTCCAAATGGTATTTAATTAACTTCCCGGGGTGAAGAAACCCTTTTTGAGAACTCAGAGTGAGTAAATTGGCCATTTTCATGCACTTTTAACCATTCCATAAATCTTGTGTTTAGGGCCCCTGGAAGCATGAAAATCACTTTAAACATGCTAATGTTAGCTCTAACACTGATGATCCACCTACAAATGTGAACTGACGTTCAAAAATAAAACATTTGAAAACGGACCATTTTCCACATTTCTGAAGCATGACGTAATGGGGGGGTGTTATCTCTTTTGTCGAAAATCAGCCGTTTTTGCTTGAACATTAAATGCCTCCAAATGGTATTTAATTAACTTCCGGGGTGAAGAAACCCTTTTTGAGAACTCAGAGTGAGTAAATTGGCCATTTTCATATACTTTTAACCATTCCATAAATCTTGTGTTTAGGGCCCCTGGAAGCATGAAAATCACTTTAAACATGCTAATTTTAGCTCTAACACTGATGATCCACCTACAAATGTGAACTGACGTTCAAAAATAAAACATTTGAAAACGGACCATTTTCCACATTTCTGAAGCATGACGTAATGGGGGGATTTATCTCTTTTGTCGAAAATCAGCCGTTTTTGCTTGAACATTAAATGCCTCCAAATGGTATTTAATTAACTTCCCGGGGTGAAGAAACCCTTTTTGAGAACTCAGAGTGAGTAAATTGGCCATTTTCATGCACTTTTAACCATTCTATAAATCTTGTGTTTAGGGCCCCTGGAAGCATGAAAATCACTTTAAACATGCTAATTTTAGCTCTAACACTGATGATCCACCTACAAATGTGAACTGACGTTCAAAAATAAAACATTTGAAAACGGACCATTTTCCACATTTCAGAAGCATGACGTAATGGGGGGTGTTATCTCTTTTGTCGAAAATCAGCCGTTTTTGCTTGAACATTAAATGCCTCCAAATGGTATTTAATTAACTTCCGGGGTGAAGAAACCCTTTTTGAGAACTCAGAGTGAGTAAATTGGCCATTTTCATACACTTTTAACCATTCCATAAATCTTGTGATTAGGGCCCCTGGAAGCAGGAAAATCACTTTAAACATGCTAATTTTAGCTCTAACACTGATGATCCACCTACAAATGTGAACTGACGTTCAAAAATAAAACATTTGAAAACGGACCATTTTCCACATTTCTGAAGCATGACGTAATGGGGGGGTGTTATCTCTTTTGTCGAAAATCAGCCGTTTTTGCTTGAACATTAAATGCCTCCAAATGGTATTTAATTAACTTCCCGGGGTGAAGAAACCCTTTTTGAGAACTCAGAGTGAGTAAATTGGCCATTTTCATGCACTTTTAACCATTCCATAATTCTTGTGTTTAGGGCCAGTGGAAGCATGAAAATCACTTTAAACATGCTAATTTTAGCTGTAACACTGATGATCCACCTACAAATGTGAACTGACGTTCAAAAATAAAACATTTGAAAACGGACTATTTTCCACATTTCTGAAGCATGACGTAATGGGGGGGTGTTATCTCTTTTGTCGAAAATCAGCCGTTTTTGATTGAACATTAAATGCCTCCAAATGGTATTTAATTAACTTCCCGGGGTGAAGAAACCCTTTTTGAGAACTCAGAGTGAGTAAATTGGCCATTTTCATGCACTTTTAACCATTCCATAAATCTTGTGTTTAGGGCCCCTGGAAGCATGAAAATCACTTTAAACATGCTAATTTTAGTTCTAACACTGATGATCCACCTACAAATGTGAACTGACGTTCAAAAATAAAACATTTGAAAACGGACCATTTTCCACATTTCAGAAGCATGACGTAATGGGGGGTGTTATCTCTTTTGTCGAAAATCTGCCGTTTTTGCTTGAACATTAAATGCCTCCAAATGGTATTTAATTAACTTCCGGGGTGAAGAAACCCTTTTTGAGAACTCAGAGTGAGTAAATTGGCCATTTTCATGCACTTTTAACCATTCCATAAATCTTGTGTTTAGGGCCCCTGGAAGCATGAAAATCACTTTAAACATGCTAATTTTAGTTCTAACACTGATGATCCACCTACAAATGTGAACTGACGTTCAAAAATAAAACATTTGAAAACGGACCATTTTCCACATTTCAGAAGCATGACGTAATGGGGGGTGTTATCTCTTTTGTCGAAAATCTGCCGTTTTTGCTTGAACATTAAATGCCTCCAAATGGTATTTAATTAACTTCCGGGGTGAAGAAACCCTTTTTGAGAACTCAGAGTGAGTAAATTGGCCATTTTCATACACTTTTAACCATTCCATAAATCTTGTGTTTAGGGCCCCTGGAAGCATGAAAATCACTTTAAACATGCTAATTTTAGCTCTAACACTGATGATCCACCTACAAATGTGAACTGACGTTCAAAAATAAAACATTTGAAAACGGACCATTTTCCACATTTCTGAAGCATGACGTAATGGGGGGGTGTTATCTCTTTTGTCGAAAATCAGCCGTTTTTGCTTGAACATTAAATGCCTCCAAATGGTATTTAATTAACTTCCCGGGGTGAAGAAACCCTTTTTGAGAACTCAGAGTGAGTAAATTGGCCATTTTCATGCACTTTTAACCATTCCATAATTCTTGTGTTTAGGGCCCGTGGAAGCATGAAAATCACTTTAAACATGCTAATTTTAGCTGTAACACTGATGATCCACCTACAAATGTGAACTGACGTTCAAAAATAAAACATTTGAAAACGGACCATTTTCCACATTTCTGAAGCATGACGTAATGGGGGGGTGTTATCTCTTTTGTCGAAAATCAGCCGTTTTTGATTGAACATTAAATGCCTCCAAATGGTATTTAATTAACTTCCCGGAGTGAAGAAACCCTTTTTGAGAACTCAGAGTGAGTAAATTGGCCATTTTCATGCACTTTTAACCATTCCATAAATCGTGTGTTTAGGGCCCCTGGAAGCATGAAAATCACTTTAAACATGCTAATTTTATCTCTAACACTGATGATCCACCTACAAATGTGAACTGACGTTCAAAAATAAAACATTTGAAAACGGACCATTTTCCACATTTCTGAAGCATGACGTAATGGGGGGATGTTATCTCTTTTGTCGAAAATCAGCCGTTTTTGCTTGACAATTAAATGCCTCCAAATGGTATTTAATTAACTTCCCGGGGTGAAGAAACCCTTTTTGAGAACTCAGAGTGAGTAAATTGGCCATTTTCATGCACTTTTAACCATTCCATAAATCTTGTGTTTAGGGCCCCTGGCAGCATGAAAATCACTTTAAACATGCTAATTTTAGCTCTAACACTGATGATCCACCTACAAATGTGAATTGACGTTCAAAAATAAAACATTCGAAAACGGACCATTCTCCACATTTCTGAAGCATGACGTAATGGGGGGGTGTTATCTCTTTTGTCGAAAATCAGCCGTTTTTGCTTGAACATTAAATGCCTCCAAATGGTATTTAATTCACTTCCCGAGCCCCTGGAAGCATGAAAATCACTTTAAACATGCTAATTTTAGCTCTAACACTGATGATCCATGTACAAATGTGAACTGACGTTCAAAAATAAAACATTTGAAAACTGACCATTTTCCACATTTTTGAAGCATGACGTAATGGGGGGGGTGTATCTCTTTTGTCGAAAATCAGCCGTTTTTGCTTGAACATTAAATGCCTCCAAATGGTATTTAATTAACTTCCCGGGGTCAAGAAACCCTTTTTGAGAACTCAGAGTGAGTAAATTGGCCATTTTCATGCACTTTTAACCATTCCATAAATCTTGTGTTTAGGGCCCCTGGAAGCATGAAAATCACTTTAAACATGCTAATTTTAGCTCTAACACTGATGATCCACCTACAAATGTGAACTGACGTTCAAAAATAAAACATTTGAAAACGGACCATTTTCCACATTTCTGAAGCATGACGTAATGGGGGGATGTTATCTCTTTTGTCGAAAATCAGCCGTTTTTGCTTGAACATTAAATGGCTCCAAATGGTATTTAATTAACTTCCCGGGGTGAAGAAACCCTTTTTGAGAACTCAGAGTGAGTAAATTGGCCATTTTCATGCACTTTTAACCATTCCATAAATTTTGTGTTTAGGGCCCCTGGAAGTATGAAAATCACTTTAAACATGCTAATTTTAGCTCTAACACTGATGATCCACCTATAAATGTGAACTGATGTTCAAAAATAAAACATTCGAAAACGGACCATTCTCCACATTTTTGAAGCATGACGTAATGGGGGGGTGTTATCTCTTTTGTCGAAAATCAGCCGTTTTTGCTTGAACATTAAATGCCTCCAAATGGTATTTAATTAACTTCCCGGGGTCAAGAAACCCTTTTTGAGAACTCAGAGTGAGTAAATTGGCCATTTTCATGCACTTTTAACCATTCCATAAATCTTGTGTTTAGGGCCCCTGGAAGCATGAAAATCACTTTAAACATGCTAATTTTAGCTCTAACACTGATGATCCACCTACAAATGTGAACTGACGTTCAAAAATAAAACATTTGAAAACGGACCATTTTCCACATTTCTGAAGCATGACGTAATGGGGATATGTTATCTCTTTTGTCGAAAATCAGCCGTTTTTGCTTGAACATTAAATGGCTCCAAATGGTATTTAATTAACTTCCCGGGGTGAAGAAACCCTTTTTGAGAACTCAGAGTGAGTAAATTGGCCATTTTCATGCACTTTTAACCATTCCATAAATCATGTGTTTAGGGCCCCTGGAAGCATGAAAATCACTTTAAACATGCTAATTTTAGCTCTAACACTGATGATCCACCTACAAATGTGAACTGACGTTCAAAAATAAAACATTTGAAAACGGACCATTTTCCACATTTCTGAAGCATGACGTAATGGGGGGATGTTATCTCTTTTGTCGAAAATCAGCCGTTTTTGCTTGAACATTAAATGCCTCCAAATGGTATTTAATTAACTTCCCGGGGTGAAGAAACCCTTTTTGAGAACTCAGAGTGAGTAAATTGGCCATTTTCATGCACTTTTAACCATTCCATAAATTTTGTGTTTAGGGCCCCTGGAAGCATGAAAATCACTTTAAACATGCTAATTTTAGCTCTAACACTGATGATCCACCTACAAATGTGAACTGACGTTCAAAAATAAAACATTCGAAAACGGACCATTCTCCACATTTCTGAAGCATGACGTAATGGGGGGGTGTTATCTCTTTTGTCGAAAATCTGCCGTTTTTGCTTGAACATTAAATGCCTCCAAATGGTATTTAATTCACTTCCCGAGCCCCTGGAAGCATGAAAATCACTTTAAACATGCTAATTTTTGCTCTAACACTGATGATCCACATACAAATGTGAACTGACGTTCAAAAATAAAACATTTGAAAACGGACCATTTTCCACATTTCTGAAGCATGACGTAATGGGGGGGTGTTATCTTTTTGTCGAAAATCAGCCGTTTTTGCTTGAACATTAAATGCCTCCAAATGGTATTTAATTAACTTCCCGGGGTGAAGAAACCCTTTTTGAGAACTCAGAGTGAGTAAATTGGCCATTTTCATGCACTTTTAACCATTCCATAAATCTTGTGTTTAGGGCCCCTGGAAGCATGAAAATCACTTTAAACATGCTAATTTTAGCTCTAACACTGATGATCAACCTACAAATGTGATCTGACGTTCAAAAATAAAACATTTGAAAAGGGACCATTTTCCACATTTCTGAAGCATGACGTAATGGGGGGGTGTTATCTCTTTTGTCGAAAATCAGCAGTTTTTGCTTGAACATTAAATGCCTCCAAATGGTATTTAATTAACTTCCCGGAGTGAAGAAACCCTTTTTGAGAACTCAGAGTGAGTAAATTGGCCATTTTCATGCACTTTTAACCATTCCATAAATCTTGTGTTTAGGGCCCCTGGAAGGATGAAAATCACTTTAAACATGCTAATTTTAGCTCTAACACTGATGATCCACCTACAAATGTGAACTGACGTTCAAAAATAAAACATTCGAAAACGGACCATTCTCCACATTTCTGAAGCATGACGTAATGGGGGGGTGTTATCTCTTTTGTCGAAAATCAGCCGTTTTTGCTTGAACATTAAATGCCTCCAAATGGTATTTAATTCACTTCCCGAGCCCCTGGACGCATGAAAATCACTTTAAACATGCTAATTTTAGCTCTAACACTGATGATCCACGTACAAATGTGAACTGATGTTCAAAAATAAAACATTTGAAAACGGTCCATTTTCCACATTTCTGAAGCATGTCGTAATGGGGGGGTGTTATCTCTTTTGTCGAAAATCAGCCATTTTTGCTTGAACATTAAATGCCTCCAAATGGTATTTAATTAACTTCCTGGGGTGAAGAAACCCTTTTTGAGAACTCAGAGTGAGTAAATTGGCCATTTTCATGCACTTTTAACCATTCCATAAATCTTGTGTTTAGGGCCCCTGGAAGCATGAAAATCACTTTAAACATGCTAATTTTAGCTCTAACACTGATGATCAACCTACAAATGTGAACTGACGTTCAAAAATAAAACATTTGAAAACGGACCATTTTCCACATTTCTGAAGAATGACGAAATGGGGGGGTGTTATCTCTTTTGTCGAAAATCAGCTGTTTTTGCTTGAACATTAAATGCCTCCAAATGGTATTTAATTAACTTCCCGGGGTGAAGAAACCCTTTTTGAGTACTCAGAGTGAGTAAATTGTCCATTTTCATGCACTTTTAACCATTCCATAAATCTTGTGTTTAGGGCCCCTGGCAGCATGAAAATCACTTTAAACATGCTAATTTTAGCTCTAACACTGATGATCCACCTACAAATGTGAACTGACGTTCAAAAATAAAACATTCGAAAACGGACCATTCTCCACATTTCTGAAGCATGACGTAATGGGGGGGTGTTATCTCTTTTGTCGAAAATCAGCCGTTTTTGCTTGAACATTAAATGCCTCCAAATGGTATTTAATTCACTTCCCGAGCCCCTGGAAGCATGAAAATCACTTTAAACATGCTAATTTTAGCTCTAACACTGATGATCCACGTACAAATGTGAACTGACGTTCAAAAATAAAACATTTGAAAACGGATAATTTTCCACATTTTTGAAGCATGACGTAATGGGGGGGGTGTTATCTCTTTTGTCGAAAATCAGCCGTTTTTGCTTGAACATTAAATGCCTCCAAATGGTATTTAATTAACTTCCCGGGGTGAAGAAACCCTTTTTGAGAACTCAGAGTGAGTAAATTGGCCATTTTCATGCACTTTTAACCATTCCATAAATCTTGTGTTTAGGGCCCCTGGAAGCATGAAAATCACTTTAAACATGCTAATTTTAGCTCTAACACTGATGATCCACCTACAAATGTGAACTGACGTTCAAAAATAAAACATTTGAAAACGGACCATTTTCCACATTTCTGAAGCATGACGTAATGGGGGGATGTTATCTCTTTTGTCGAAAATCAGCCGTTTTTGCTTGACCATTAAATGCCTCCAAATGGTATTTAATTAACTTCCCGGGGTGAAGAAACCCTTTTTGAGAACTCAGAGTGAGTAAATTGGCCATTTTCATGCACTTTTAACCATTCCATAAATTTTGTGTTTAGGGCCCCTGGAAGCATGAAAATCACTTTAAACATGCTAATTTTAGCTCTAACACTGATGATCCACCTACAAATGTGAACTGACGTTCAAAAATAAAACATTCGAAAACGGACCATTCTCCACATTTCTGAAGCATGACGTAATGGGGGGGTGGTATCTCTTTTGTCGAAAATCAGCGTTTTTGCTTGAACATTAAATGCCTCCAAATGGTATTTAATTCACTTCCCGAGCCCCTGGAAGCATGAAAATCACTTTAAACATGCTAATTTTAGCTCTAACACTGATGATCCACATACAAATGTGAACTGACGTTCAAAAATAAAACATTTGAAAACGGACCATTTTCCACATTTCTGAAGCATGACGTAATGGGGGGGTGTTATCTCTTTTGTCGAAAATCAACAGTTTTTGCTTGAACATTAAATGCCTCCAAATGGCATTTAATTAACTTCCCGGAGTGAAGAAACCCTTTTTGAGAACTCAGAGTGAGTAAATTGGCCATTTTCATGCACTTTTAACCATTCCATAAATCTTGTGTTTAGGGCCCCTGGAAGCATGAAAATCACTTTAAACATGCTAATTTTAGCTCTAACACTGATGATCCACCTACAAATGTGAACTGACGTTCAAAAATAAAACATTTGAAAACGGACCATTTTCCACATTTCTGAAGCATGACGTAATGGGGGGGTGTTATCTCTTTTGTCGAAAATCAGCCGTTTTTGCTTGAACATTAAATGCCTCCAAATGGTATTTAATTAACTTCCCGGGGTGAAGAATTCCTTTTTGAGAACTCAGAGTGAGTAAATTGGCCATTTTCATGCACTTTTAACCATTCCATAAATCTTGTGTTTAGGCCCCTGGAAGCATGAAAATCACTTTAAACATGCTAATTTTAGCTCTAACACTGATGATCCACCTACAAATGTGAACTGACGTTCAAAAATAAAACATTAGAAAACGGACCATTCTCCACATTTCTGAAGCATGACGTAATGGGGGGGTGTTATCTCTTTTGTCGAAAATCAGCTGTTTTTGCTTGAACATTAAATGCCTCCAAATGGTATTTAATTCACTTCCCGAGCCCCTGGACGCATGAAAATCACTTTAAACATGCTAATTTTAGCTCTAACACTGATGATCCACGTACAAATGTGAACTGACGTTCAAAAATAAAACATTTGAAAACAGTCCATTTTCCACATTTCTGAAGCATGTCGTAATGGGGGGGTGTTATCTCTTTTGTCGAAAATCAGCCATTTTTGCTTGAACATTAAATGCCTCCAAATGGTGTTTAATTAACTTCCCGGGGTGAAGAAACCCTTTTTGAGAACTCGGAGTGAGTAAATTGGCCATTTTCATGCACTTTTAACCATTCCATAAATCTTGTGTTTAGGGCCCCTGGAAGCATGAAAATCACTTTAAACATGCTAATTTTAGCTCTAACACTGATGATCAACCTACAAATGTGAACTGACGTTCAAAAATAAAACATTTGAAAACGGACCATTTTCCACATTTCTGAAGCATGACGAAATGGGGGGGTGTTATCTCTTTTGTCGAAAATCAGCCGTTTTTGCTTGAACATTAAATGCCTCCAAATGGTATTTAATTAACTTCCCGGGGTGAAGAAACCCTTTTTGAGAACTCAGAGTGAGTAAATTGGCCATTTTCATGCACTTTTAACCATTCCATACATCTTGTGTTTAGGGCCCCTGGAAGCATGAAAATCACTTTAAACATGCTAATTTTAGCTCTAACACTGATGATCCACCTACAAATGTGAACTGACGTTCAAAAATAAAACATTTGAAAACGAACCATTTTCCACATTTCTGAAGCATGAAGTAATGGGGGGATGTTATCTCTTTTGTCGAAAATCAGCCGTTTTTGCTTGAACATTAAATGGCTCCAAATGGTATTTAATTAACTTCCCGGGGTGAAGAAACCCTTTTTGAGAACTCAGAGTGAGTAAATTGGCCATTTTCATGCACTTTTAACCATTCCATAAATTTTGTGTTTAGGGCCCCTGGAAGCATGAAAATCACTTTAAACATGCTAATTTTAGCTCTAACACTGATGATCCACCTATAAATGTGAACTGATGTTCAAAAATAAAACATTCAAAAACGGACCATTCTCCACATTTTTGAAGCATGACGTAATGGGGGGGTGTTATCTCTTTTGTCGAAAATCAGCCGTTTTTGCTTGAACATTAAATGCCTCCAAATGGTATTTAATTAACTTCCCGGGGTGAAGAAACCCTTTTTGAGAACTCAGAGTGAGTAAATTGGCCATTTTCATGCACTTTTAACCATTCCATAAATCTTGTGTTTAGGGCCCCTGGAAGCATGAAAATCACTTTAAACATGCTAATTTTAGCTCTAACACTGATGATCCACCTACAAATGTGAACTGACGTTCAAAAATAAAACATTTGAAAACGGACCATTTTCCAGATTTCTGAAGCATGACGTAATGGGGGGATGTTATCTCTTTTGTCGAAAATCAGCCGTTTTTGCTTGAACATTAAATGCCTCCGAATGGTATTTAATTAACTTCCCGGGGTGAAGAAACCCTTTTTGAGAACTCAGAGTGAGTAAATTGGCCATTTTCATGCACTTTTAACCATTCCATAAATTTTGTGTTTAGGGCCCCTGGAAGCATGAAAATCGCTTTAAACATGCTAACTTTAGCTCTAACACTGATGATCCACCTACAAATGTGAACTGACGTTCAAAAATAAAACATTCGAAAACGGACCATTCTCCACATTTCTGAAGCATGACGTAATGGGGGGTGTTATCTCTTTTGTCGAAAATCAGCCGTTTTTGCTTGAACATTAAATGCCTCCAAATGGTATTTAATTCACTTCCCGAGCCCCTGGAAGCATGAAAATCACTTTAAACATGCTAATTTTAGCTCTAACACTGATGATCCACATACAAATGTGAACTGACGTTCAAAAATAAAACATTTGAAAACGGACCATTTTCCACATTTCTGAAGCATGACGTAATGGGGGGGTGTTATCTTTTTGTCGAAAATCAGCCGTTTTTGCTTGAACATTAAATGCCTCCAAATGGTATTTAATTAACTTCCCGGGGTGAAGAAACCCTTTTTGAGAACTCAGAGTGAGTAAATTGGCCATTTTCATGCACTTTTAACCATTCCATAAATCTTGTGTTTAGGGCCCCTGGAAGCATGAAAATCACTTTAAACATGCTAATTTTAGCTCTAACACTGATGATCAACCTACAAATGTGATCTGACGTTCAAAAATAAAACATTTGAAAAGGGACCATTTTCCACATTTCTGAAGCATGACGTAATGGGGGGGTGTTATCTCTTTTGTCGAAAATCAGCAGTTTTTGCTTGAACATTAAATGCCTCCAAATGGTATTTAATTAACTTCCCGGAGTGAAGAAACCCTTTTTGAGAACTCAGAGTGAGTAAATTGGCCATTTTCATGCACTTTTAACCATTCCATAAATCTTGTGTTTAGGGCCCCTGGAAGCATGAAAATCACTTTAAACATGCTAATTTTAGCTCTAACACTGATGATCCACCTACAAATGTGAACTGACGTTCAAAAATAAAACATTTGAAAACGGACCATTTTCCACATTTCTGAAGCATGACGTAATGGGGGGGTGTTATCTCTTTTGTCGAAAATCAGCCGTTTTTGCTTGAACATTAAATGCCTCCAAATGGTATTTAATTAACTTCCCGGGGTGAAGAATTCCTTTTTGAGAACTCAGAGTGAGTAAATTGGCCATTTTCATGCACTTTTAACCATTCCATAAATCTTGTGTTTAGGGCCCCTGGAAGGATGAAAATCACTTTAAACATGCTAATTTTAGCTCTAACACTGATGATCCACCTACAAATGTGAACTGACGTTCAAAAATAAAACATTCGAAAACGGACCATTCTCCACATTTCTGAATCATGACGTAATGGGGGGGTGTTATCTCTTTTGTCGAAAATCAGCCGTTTTTGCTTGAACATTAAATGCCTCCAAATGGTATTTAATTCACTTCCCGAGCCCCGGGACGCATGAAAATCACTTTAAACATGCTAATTTTAGCTCTAACACTGATGATCCACGTACAAATGTGAACTGACGTTCAAAAATAAAACATTTGAAAACGGTCCATTTTCCACATTTCTGAAGCATGTCGTAATGGGGGGGTGTTATCTCTTTTGTCGAAAATCAGCCGTTTTTGCTTGACCATTAAATGCCTCCAAATGGTATTTAATTAACTTCCCGGGGTGAAGAAACCCTTTTTGAGAACTCAGAGTGAGTAAATTGGCCATTTTCATGCACTTTTAACCATTCCATAAATTTTGTGTTTAGGGCCCCTGGAAGCATGAAAATCACTTTAAACATGCTAATTTTAGCTCTAACACTGATGATCCACCTACAAATGTGAACTGACGTTCAAAAATAAAACATTCGAAAACGGACCATTCTCCACATTTCTGAAGCATGACGTAATGGGGGGGTGGTATCTCTTTTGTCGAAAATCAGCGTTTTTGCTTGAACATTAAATGCCTCCAAATGGTATTTAATTCACTTCCCGAGCCCCTGGAAGCATGAAAATCACTTTAAACATGCTAATTTTAGCTCTAACACTGATGATCCACATACAAATGTGAACTGACGTTCAAAAATAAAACATTTGAAAACGGACCATTTTCCACATTTCTGAAGCATGACGTAATGGGGGGTGTTATCTCTTTTGTCGAAAATCAACAGTTTTTGCTTGAACATTAAATGCCTCCAAATGGCATTTAATTAACTTCCCGGAGTGAAGAAACCCTTTTTGAGAACTCAGAGTGAGTAAATTGGCCATTTTCATGCACTTTTAACCATTCCATAAATCTTGTGTTTAGGGCCCCTGGAAGCATGAAAATCACTTTAAACATGCTAATTTTAGCTCTAACACTGATGATCCACCTACAAATGTGAACTGACGTTCAAAAATAAAACATTTGAAAACGGACCATTTTCCACATTTCTGAAGCATGACGTAATGGGGGGGTGTTATCTCTTTTGTCGAAAATCAGCCGTTTTTGCTTGAACATTAAATGCCTCCAAATGGTATTTAATTAACTTCCCGGGGTGAAGAATTCCTTTTTGAGAACTCAGAGTGAGTAAATTGGCCATTTTCATGCACTTTTAACCATTCCATAAATCTTGTGTTTAGGCCCCTGGAAGCATGAAAATCACTTTAAACATGCTAATTTTAGCTCTAACACTGATGATCCACCTACAAATGTGAACTGACGTTCAAAAATAAAACATTCGAAAACGGACCATTCTCCACATTTCTGAAGCATGACGTAATGGGGGGGTGTTATCTCTTTTGTCGAAAATCAGCTGTTTTTGCTTGAACATTAAATGCCTCCAAATGGTATTTAATTCACTTCCCGAGCCCCTGGACGCATGAAAATCACTTTAAACATGCTAATTTTAGCTCTAACACTGATGATCCACGTACAAATGTGAACTGACGTTCAAAAATAAAACATTTGAAAACGGTCCATTTTCCACATTTCTGAAGCATGTCGTAATGGGGGGGTGTTATCTCTTTTGTCGAAAATCAGCCATTTTTGCTTGAACATTAAATGCCTCCAAATGGTGTTTAATTAACTTCCCGGGGTGAAGAAACCCTTTTTGAGAACTCGGAGTGAGTAAATTGGCCATTTTCATGCACTTTTAACCATTCCATAAATCTTGTGTTTAGGGCCCCTGGAAGCATGAAAATCACTTTAAACATGCTAATTTTAGCTCTAACACTGATGATCAACCTACAAATGTGAACTGACGTTCAAAAATAAAACATTTGAAAACGGACCATTTTCCACATTTCTGAAGCATGACGAAATGGGGGGGTGTTATCTCTTTTGTCGAAAATCAGCCGTTTTTGCTTGAACATTAAATGCCTCCAAATGGTATTTAATTAACTTCCCGGGGTGAAGAAACCCTTTTTGAGAACTCAGAGTGAGTAAATTGGCCATTTTCATGCACTTTTAACCATTCCATACATCTTGTGTTTAGGGCCCCTGGAAGCATGAAAATCACTTTAAACATGCGAATTTTAGCTCTAACACTGATGATCCACCTACAAATGTGAACTGACGTTCAAAAATAAAACATTTGAAAACGAACCATTTTCCACATTTCTGAAGCATGAAGTAATGGGGGGATGTTATCTCTTTTGTCGAAAATCAGCCGTTTTTGCTTGAACATTAAATGGCTCCAAATGGTATTTAATTAACTTCCCGGGGTGAAGAAACCCTTTTTGAGAACTCAGAGTGAGTAAATTGGCCATTTTCATGCACTTTTAACCATTCCATAAATTTTGTGTTTAGGGCCCCTGGAAGCATGAAAATCACTTTAAACATGCTAATTTTAGCTCTAACACTGATGATCCACCTATAAATGTGAACTGATGTTCAAAAATAAAACATTCGAAAACGGACCATTCTCCTCATTTTTGAAGCATGACGTAATGGGGGGGTGTTATCTCTTTTGTTGAAAATCAGCCGTTTTTGCTTGAACATTAAATGCCTCCAAATGGTATTTAATTAACTTCCCGGGGTGAAGAAACCCTTTTTGAGAACTCAGAGTGAGTAAATTGGCCATTTTCATGCACTTTTAACCATTCCATAAATCTTGTGTTTAGGGCCCCTGGAAGCATGAAAATCACTTTAAACATGCTAATTTTAGCTCTAACACTGATGATCCACCTACAAATGTGAACTGACGTTCAAAAATAAAACATTTGAAAACGGACCATTTTCCACATTTCTGAAGCATGACGTAATGGGGGGATGTTATCTCTTTTGTCGAAAATCAGCCGTTTTTGCTTGAACATTAAATGCCTCCGAATGGTATTTAATTAACTTCCCGGGGTGAAGAAACCCTTTTTGAGAACTCAGAGTGAGTAAATTGGCCATTTTCATGCACTTTTAACCATTCCATAAATTTTGTGTTTAGGGCCCCTGGAAGCATGAAAATCGCTTTAAACATGCTAATTTTAGCTCTAACACTGATGATCCACCTACAAATGTGAACTGACGTTCAAAAATAAAACATTCGAAAACGGACCATTCTCCACATTTCTGAAGCATGACGTAATGGGGGGTGTTATCTCTTTTGTCGAAAATCAGCCGTTTTTGCTTGAACATTAAATGCCTCCAAATGGTATTTAATTCACTTCCCGAGCCCCTGGAAGCATGAAAATCACTTTAAACATGCTAATTTTAGCTCTAACACTGATGATCCACATACAAATGTGAACTGACGTTCAAAAATAAAACATTTGAAAACGGACCATTTTCCACATTTCTGAAGCATGACGTAATGGGGGGGTGTTATCTTTTTGTCGAAAATCAGCCGTTTTTGCTTGAACATTAAATGCCTCCAAATGGTATTTAATTAACTTCCCGGGGTGAAGAAACCCTTTTTGAGAACTCAGAGTGAGTAAATTGGCCATTTTCATGCACTTTTAACCATTCCATAAATCTTGTGTTTAGGGCCCCTGGAAGCATGAAAATCACTTTAAACATGCTAATTTTAGCTCTAACACTGATGATCAACCTACAAATGTGATCTGACGTTCAAAAATAAAACATTTGAAAAGGGACCATTTTCCACATTTCTGAAGCATGACGTAATGGGGGGGTGTTATCTCTTTTGTCGAAAATCAGCAGTTTTTGCTTGAACATTAAATGCCTCCAAATGGTATTTAATTAACTTCCCGGAGTGAAGAAACCCTTTTTGAGAACTCAGAGTGAGTAAATTGGCCATTTTCATGCACTTTTAACCATTCCATAAATCTTGTGTTTAGGGCCCCTGGAAGCATGAAAATCACTTTAAACATGCTAATTTTAGCTCTAACACTGATGATCCACCTACAAATGTGAACTGACGTTCAAAAATAAAACATTTGAAAACGGACCATTTTCCACATTTCTGAAGCATGACGTAATGGGGGGGTGTTATCTCTTTTGTCGAAAATCAGCCGTTTTTGCTTGAACATTAAATGCCTCCAAATGGTATTTAATTAACTTCCCGGGGTGAAGAATTCCTTTTTGAGAACTCAGAGTGAGTAAATTGGCCATTTTCATGCACTTTTAACCATTCCATAAATCTTGTGTTTAGGGCCCATGGAAGGATGAAAATCACTTTTAAACATGCTAATTTTAGCTCTAACACTGATGATCCACCTACAAATGTGAACTGACGTTCAAAAATAAAACATTCGAAAACGGACCATTCTCCACATTTCTGAATCATGACGTAATGGGGGGGTGTTATCTCTTTTGTCGAAAATCAGCCGTTTTTGCTTGAACATTAAATGCCTCCAAATGGTATTTAATTCACTTCCCGAGCCCCGGGACGCATGAAAATCACTTTAAACATGCTAATTTTAGCTCTAACACTGATGATCCACGTACAAATGTGAACTGACGTTCAAAAATAAAACATTTGAAAACGGTCCATTTTCCACATTTCTGAAGCATGTCGTAATGGGGGGGTGTTATCTCTTTTGTCGAAAATCAGCCATTTTTGCTTGAACATTAAATGCCTCCAAATGGTATTTAATTAACTTCCTGGGGTGAAGAAACCCTTTTTGAGAACTCAGAGTGAGTAAATTGGCCATTTTCATGCACTTTTAACCATTCCATAAATCTTGTGTTTAGGGCCCCTGGAAGCATGAAAATCACTTTAAACATGCTAATTTTAGCTCTAACACTGATGATCAACCTACAAATGTGAACTGACGTTCAAAAATAAAACATTTGAAAACGGACCATTTTCCCACATTTCTGAAGCATGACGAAATGGGGGGGGGTGTTATCTCTTTTGTCGAAAATCAGCTGTTTTTGCTTGAACATTAAATGCCTCCAAATGGTATTTAATTAACTTCCCGGGGTGAAGAACCCCTTTTTGAGTACTCAGAGTGAGTAAATTGTCCATTTTCATGCACTTTTAACCATTCCATAAATCTTGTGTTTAGGGCCCCTGGCAGCATGAAAATCACTTTAAACATGCTAATTTTAGCTCTAACACTGATGATCCACCTACAAATGTGAACTGACGTTCAAAAATGAAACATTCGAAAACGGACCATTCTCCACATTTCTGAAGCATGACGTAATGGGGGGGTGTTATCTCTTTTGTCGAAAATCAGCCGTTTTTGCTTGAACATTAAATGCCTCCAAATGGTATTTAATTAACTTCCCGGGTCAAGAAACCCTTTTTGAGAACTCAGAGTGAGTAAATTGGCCATTTTCATGCACTTTTAACCATTCCATAAATCTTGTGTTTAGGGCCCCTGGAAGCATGAAAATCACTTTAAACATGCTAATTTTAGCTCTAACACTGATGATCCACCTACAAATGTGAACTGACGTTCAAAAATAAAACATTTGAAAACGGACCATTTTCCACATTTCTGAAGGCATGACGTAATGGGGGGATGTTATCTCTTTTGTCGAAAATCAGCCGTTTTTGCTTGAACATTAAATGGCTCCAAATGGTATTTAATTAACTTCCCGGGGTGAAGAAACCCTTTTTGAGAACTCAGAGTGAGTAAATTGGCCATTTTCATGCACTTTTAACCATTCCATAAATTTTGTGTTTAGGGCCCCTGGAAGTATGAAAATCACTTTAAACATGCTAATTTTAGCTCTAACACTGATGATCCACCTATAAATGTGAACTGATGTTCAAAAATAAAACATTCGAAAACGGACCATTCTCCACATTTTTGAAGCATGACGTAATGGGAGGGTGTTATCTCTTTTGTCGAAAATCAGCCGTTTTTGCTTGAACATTAAATGCCTCCAAATGGTATTTAATTAACTTCCCGGGGTGAAGAAACCCTTTTTGAGAACTCAGAGTGAGTAAATTGGCCATTTTCATGCACTTTTAACCATTCCATAAATCTTGTGTTTAGGGCCCCTGGAAGCATGAAAATCACTTTAAACATGCTAATTTTAGCTCTAACACTGATGATCCACCTACAAATGTGAACTGACGTTCAAAAATAAAACATTTGAAAACGGACCATTTTCCACATTTCTGAAGCATGACGTAATGGGGGGATGTTATCTCTTTTGTCGAAAATCAGCCGTTTTTGCTTGAACATTAAATGCCTCCAAATGGTATTTAATTAACTTCCCGGGGTGAAGAAACCCTTTTTGAGAACTCAGAGTGAGTAAATTGGCCATTTTCATGCACTTTTAACCATTCCATAAATTTTGTGTTTAGGGCCCCTGGAAGCATGAAAATCACTTTAAACATGCTAATTTTAGCTCTAACACTGATGATCCACCTACAAATGTGAACTGACGTTCAAAAATAAAACATTCGAAAACGGACCATTCTCCACATTTCTGAAGCATGACGTAATGGGGGGGTGTTATCTCTTTTGTCGAAAATCAGCCGTTTTTGCTTGAACATTAAATGCCTCCAAATGGTATTTAATTCACTTCCCGAGCCCCTGGAAGCATGAAAATCACTTTAAACATGCTAATTTTAGCTCTAACACTGATGATCCACATATAAATGTGAACTGACGTTCAAAAATAAAACATTTGAAAACGGACCATTTTCCACATTTCTGAAGCATGACGTAATGGGGGGATGTTATCTCTTTTGTCGAAAATCAGCCGTTTTTGCTTGAACATTAAATGGCTCCAAATGGTATTTAATTAACTTCCCGGGGTGAAGAAACCCTTTTTGAGAACTCAGAGTGAGTAAATTGGCCATTTTCATGCACTTTTAACCATTCCATAAATTTTGTGTTTAGGGCCCCTGGAAGCATGAAAATCGCTTTAAACATGCTAACTTTAGCTCTAACACTGATGATCCACCTACAAATGTGAACTGACGTTCAAAAATAAAACATTCGAAAACGGACCATTCTCCACATTTCTGAAGCATGACGTAATGGGGGGTGTTATCTCTTTTGTCGAAAATCAGCCGTTTTTGCTTGAACATTAAATGCCTCCAAATGGTATTTAATTCACTTCCCGAGCCCCTGGAAGCATGAAAATCACTTTAAACATGCTAATTTTAGCTCTAACACTGATGATCCACATACAAATGTGAACTGACGTTCAAAAATAAAACATTTGAAAACGGACCATTTTCCACATTTCTGAAGCATGACGTAATGGGGGGGTGTTATCTTTTTGTCGAAAATCAGCCGTTTTTGCTTGAACATTAAATGCCTCCAAATGGTATTTAATTAACTTCCCGGGGTGAAGAAACCCTTTTTGAGAACTCAGAGTGAGTAAATTGGCCATTTTCATGCACTTTTAACCATTCCATAAATCTTGTGTTTAGGGCCCCTGGAAGCATGAAAATCACTTTAAACATGCTAATTTTAGCTCTAACACTGATGATCAACCTACAAATGTGATCTGACGTTCAAAAATAAAACATTTGAAAAGGGACCATTTTCCACATTTCTGAAGCATGACGTAATGGGGGGGTGTTATCTCTTTTGTCGAAAATCAGCAGTTTTTGCTTGAACATTAAATGCCTCCAAATGGTATTTAATTAACTTCCCGGAGTGAAGAAACCCTTTTTGAGAACTCAGAGTGAGTAAATTGGCCATTTTCATGCACTTTTAACCATTCCATAAATCTTGTGTTTAGGGCCCCTGGAAGCATGAAAATCACTTTAAACATGCTAATTTTAGCTCTAACACTGATGATCCACCTACAAATGTGAACTGACGTTCAAAAATAAAACATTTGAAAACGGACCATTTTCCACATTTCTGAAGCATGACGTAATGGGGGGGTGTTATCTCTTTTGTCGAAAATCAGCCGTTTTTGCTTGAACATTAAATGCCTCCAAATGGTATTTAATTAACTTCCCGGGGTGAAGAATTCCTTTTTGAGAACTCAGAGTGAGTAAATTGGCCATTTTCATGCACTTTTAACCATTCCATAAATCTTGTGTTTAGGGCCCCTGGAAGGATGAAAATCACTTTAAACATGCTAATTTTAGCTCTAACACTGATGATCCACCTACAAATGTGAACTGACGTTCAAAAATAAAACATTCGAAAACGGACCATTCTCCACATTTCTGAATCATGACGTAATGGGGGGGTGTTATCTCTTTTGTCGAAAATCAGCCGTTTTTGCTTGAACATTAAATGCCTCCAAATGGTATTTAATTCACTTCCCGAGCCCCGGGACGCATGAAAATCACTTTAAACATGCTAATTTTAGCTCTAACACTGATGATCCACGTACAAATGTGAACTGACGTTCAAAAATAAAACATTTGAAAACGGTCCATTTTCCACATTTCTGAAGCATGTCGTAATGGGGGGGTGTTATCTCTTTTGTCGAAAATCAGCCGTTTTTGCTTGACCATTAAATGCCTCCAAATGGTATTTAATTAACTTCCCGGGGTGAAGAAACCCTTTTTGAGAACTCAGAGTGAGTAAATTGGCCATTTTCATGCACTTTTAACCATTCCATAAATTTTGTGTTTAGGGCCCCTGGAAGCATGAAAATCACTTTAAACATGCTAATTTTAGCTCTAACACTGATGATCCACCTACAAATGTGAACTGACGTTCAAAAATAAAACATTCGAAAACGGACCATTCTCCACATTTCTGAAGCATGACGTAATGGGGGGGTGGTATCTCTTTTGTCGAAAATCAGCGTTTTTGCTTGAACATTAAATGCCTCCAAATGGTATTTAATTCACTTCCCGAGCCCCTGGAAGCATGAAAATCACTTTAAACATGCTAATTTTAGCTCTAACACTGATGATCCACATACAAATGTGAACTGACGTTCAAAAATAAAACATTTGAAAACGGACCATTTTCCACATTTCTGAAGCATGACGTAATGGGGGGGTGTTATCTCTTTTGTCGAAAATCAACAGTTTTTGCTTGAACATTAAATGCCTCCAAATGGCATTTAATTAACTTCCCGGAGTGAAGAAACCCTTTTTGAGAACTCAGAGTGAGTAAATTGGCCATTTTCATGCACTTTTAACCATTCCATAAATCTTGTGTTTAGGGCCCCTGGAAGCATGAAAATCACTTTAAACATGCTAATTTTAGCTCTAACACTGATGATCCACCTACAAATGTGAACTGACGTTCAAAAATAAAACATTTGAAAACGGACCATTTTCCACATTTCTGAAGCATGACGTAATGGGGGGGTGTTATCTCTTTTGTCGAAAATCAGCCGTTTTTGCTTGAACATTAAATGCCTCCAAATGGTATTTAATTAACTTCCCGGGGTGAAGAATTCCTTTTTGAGAACTCAGAGTGAGTAAATTGGCCATTTTCATGCACTTTTAACCATTCCATAAATCTTGTGTTTAGGCCCCTGGAAGCATGAAAATCACTTTAAACATGCTAATTTTAGCTCTAACACTGATGATCCACCTACAAATGTGAACTGACGTTCAAAAATAAAACATTCGAAAACGGACCATTCTCCACATTTCTGAAGCATGACGTAATGGGGGGGTGTTATCTCTTTTGTCGAAAATCAGCTGTTTTTGCTTGAACATTAAATGCCTCCAAATGGTATTTAATTCACTTCCCGAGCCCCTGGACGCATGAAAATCACTTTAAACATGCTAATTTTAGCTCTAACACTGATGATCCACGTACAAATGTGAACTGACGTTCAAAAATAAAACATTTGAAAACGGTCCATTTTCCACATTTCTGAAGCATGTCGTAATGGGGGGGTGTTATCTCTTTTGTCGAAAATCAGCCATTTTTGCTTGAACATTAAATGCCTCCAAATGGTGTTTAATTAACTTCCCGGGGTGAAGAAACCCTTTTTGAGAACTCGGAGTGAGTAAATTGGCCATTTTCATGCACTTTTAACCATTCCATAAATCTTGTGTTTAGGGCCCCTGGAAGCATGAAAATCACTTTAAACATGCTAATTTTAGCTCTAACACTGATGATCAACCTACAAATGTGAACTGACGTTCAAAAATAAAACATTTGAAAACGGACCATTTTCCACATTTCTGAAGCATGACGAAATGGGGGGGTGTTATCTCTTTTGTCGAAAATCAGCCGTTTTTGCTTGAACATTAAATGCCTCCAAATGGTATTTAATTAACTTCCCGGGGTGAAGAAACCCTTTTTGAGAACTCAGAGTGAGTAAATTGGCCATTTTCATGCACTTTTAACCATTCCATACATCTTGTGTTTAGGGCCCCTGGAAGCATGAAAATCACTTTAAACATGCTAATTTTAGCTCTAACACTGATGATCCACCTACAAATGTGAACTGACGTTCAAAAATAAAACATTTGAAAACGAACCATTTTCCACATTTCTGAAGCATGAAGTAATGGGGGGATGTTATCTCTTTTGTCGAAAATCAGCCGTTTTTGCTTGAACATTAAATGGCTCCAAATGGTATTTAATTAACTTCCCGGGGTGAAGAAACCCTTTTTGAGAACTCAGAGTGAGTAAATTGGCCATTTTCATGCACTTTTAACCATTCCATAAATCTTGTGTTTATGGCCCCTGGAAGCATGAAAATCACTTTAAACATGCTAATTTTAGCTCTAACACTGATGATCCACCTACAAATGTGAACTGACGTTCAAAAATAAAACATTTGAAAACGGACCATTTTCCACATTTCTGAAGCATGACGTAATGGGGGGATGTTATCTGTTTTGTCGAAAATCAGCCGTTTTTGCTTGAACATTAAATGCCTCCGAATGGTATTTAATTAACTTCCCGGGGTGAAGAAACCCTTTTTGAGAACTCAGAGTGAGTAAATTGGCCATTTTCATGCACTTTTAACCATTCCATAAATTTTGTGTTTAGGGCCCCTGGAAGCATGAAAATCGCTTTAAACATGCTAATTTTAGCTCTAACACTGATGATCCACCTACAAATGTGAACTGACGTTCAAAAATAAAACATTCGAAAACGGACCATTCTCCACATTTCTGAAGCATGACGTAATGGGGGGTGTTATCTCTTTTGTCGAAAATCAGCCGTTTTTGCTTGAACATTAAATGCCTCCAAATGGTATTTAATTCACTTCCCGAGCCCCTGGAAGCATGAAAATCACTTTAAACATGCTAATTTTAGCTCTAACACTGATGATCCACATACAAATGTGAACTGACGTTCAAAAATAAAACATTTGAAAACGGACCATTTTCCACATTTCTGAAGCATGACGTAATGGGGGGGTGTTATCTTTTTGTCGAAAATCAGCCGTTTTTGCTTGAACATTAAATGCCTCCAAATGGTATTTAATTAACTTCCCGGGGTGAAGAAACCCTTTTTGAGAACTCAGAGTGAGTAAATTGGCCATTTTCATGCACTTTTAACCATTCCATAAATCTTGTGTTTAGGGCCCCTGGAAGCATGAAAATCACTTTAAACATGCTAATTTTAGCTCTAACACTGATGATCAACCTACAAATGTGATCTGACGTTCAAAAATAAAACATTTGAAAAGGGACCATTTTCCACATTTCTGAAGCATGACGTAATGGGGGGGTGTTATCTCTTTTGTCGAAAATCAGCAGTTTTTGCTTGAACATTAAATGCCTCCAAATGGTATTTAATTAACTTCCCGGAGTGAAGAAACCCTTTTTGAGAACTCAGAGTGAGTAAATTGGCCATTTTCATGCACTTTTAACCATTCCATAAATCTTGTGTTTAGGGCCCATGGAAGGATGAAAATCACTTTAAACATGCTAATTTTAGCTCTAACACTGATGATCCACCTACAAATGTGAACTGACGTTCAAAAATAAAACATTCGAAAACGGACCATTCTCCACATTTCTGAATCATGACGTAATGGGGGGGTGTTATCTCTTTTGTCGAAAATCAGCCGTTTTTGCTTGAACATTAAATGCCTCCAAATGGTATTTAATTCACTTCCCGAGCCCCGGGACGCATGAAAATCACTTTAAACATGCTAATTTTAGCTCTAACACTGATGATCCACGTACAAATGTGAACTGACGTTCAAAAATAAAACATTTGAAAACGGTCCATTTTCCACATTTCTGAAGCATGTCGTAATGGGGGGGTGTTATCTCTTTTGTCGAAAATCAGCCATTTTTGCTTGAACATTAAATGCCTCCAAATGGTATTTAATTAACTTCCTGGGGTGAAGAAACCCTTTTTGAGAACTCAGAGTGAGTAAATTGGCCATTTTCATGCACTTTTAACCATTCCATAAATCTTGTGTTTAGGGCCCCTGGAAGCATGAAAATCACTTTAAACATGCTAATTTTAGCTCTAACACTGATGATCAACCTACAAATGTGAACTGACGTTCAAAAATAAAACATTTGAAAACGGACCATTTTCCACATTTCTGAAGCATGACGAAATGGGGGGGGTGTTATCTCTTTTGTCGAAAATCAGCTGTTTTTGCTTGAACATTAAATGCCTCCAAATGGTATTTAATTAACTTCCCGGGGTGAAGAACCCCTTTTTGAGTACTCAGAGTGAGTAAATTGTCCATTTTCATGCACTTTTAACCATTCCATAAATCTTGTGTTTAGGGCCCCTGGCAGCATGAAAATCACTTTAAACATGCTAATTTTAGCTCTAACACTGATGATCCACCTACAAATGTGAACTGACGTTCAAAAATGAAACATTCGAAAACGGACCATTCTCCACATTTCTGAAGCATGACGTAATGGGGGGGTGTTATCTCTTTTGTCGAAAATCAGCCGTTTTTGCTTGAACATTAAATGCCTCCAAATGGTATTTAATTAACTTCCCGGGGTCAAGAAACCCTTTTTGAGAACTCAGAGTGAGTAAATTGGCCATTTTCATGCACTTTTAACCATTCCATAAATCTTGTGTTTAGGGCCCCTGGAAGCATGAAAATCACTTTAAACATGCTAATTTTAGCTCTAACACTGATGATCCACCTACAAATGTGAACTGACGTTCAAAAATAAAACATTTGAAAACGGACCATTTTCCACATTTCTGAAGCATGACGTAATGGGGGGATGTTATCTCTTTTGTCGAAAATCAGCCGTTTTTGCTTGAACATTAAATGGCTCCAAATGGTATTTAATTAACTTCCCGGGGTGAAGAAACCCTTTTTGAGAACTCAGAGTGAGTAAATTGGCCATTTTCATGCACTTTTAACCATTCCATAAATTTTGTGTTTAGGGCCCCTGGAAGTATGAAAATCACTTTAAACATGCTAATTTTAGCTCTAACACTGATGATCCACCTATAAATGTGAACTGATGTTCAAAAATAAAACATTCGAAAACGGACCATTCTCCACATTTTTGAAGCATGACGTAATGGGGGGGTGTTATCTCTTTTGTCGAAAATCAGCCGTTTTTGCTTGAACATTAAATGCCTCCAAATGGTATTTAATTAACTTCCCGGGGTGAAGAAACCCTTTTTGAGAACTCAGAGTGAGTAAATTGGCCATTTTCATGCACTTTTAACCATTCCATAAATCTTGTGTTTAGGGCCCCTGGAAGCATGAAAATCACTTTAAACATGCTAATTTTAGCTCTAACACTGATGATCCACCTACAAATGTGAACTGACGTTCAAAAATAAAACATTTGAAAACGGACCATTTTCCACATTTCTGAAGCATGACGTAATGGGGGGATGTTATCTCTTTTGTCGAAAATCAGCCGTTTTTGCTTGAACATTAAATGCCTCCAAATGGTATTTAATTAACTTCCCGGGGTGAAGAAACCCTTTTTGAGAACTCAGAGTGAGTAAATTGGCCATTTTCATGCACTTTTAACCATTCCATAAATTTTGTGTTTAGGGCCCCTGGAAGCATGAAAATCACTTTAAACATGCTAATTTTAGCTCTAACACTGATGATCCACCTACAAATGTGAACTGACGTTCAAAAATAAAACATTCGAAAACGGACCATTCTCCACATTTCTGAAGCATGACGTAATGGGGGGGTGTTATCTCTTTTGTCGAAAATCAGCCGTTTTTGCTTGAACATTAAATGCCTCCAAATGGTATTTAATTCACTTCCCGAGCCCCTGGAAGCATGAAAATCACTTTAAACATGCTAATTTTAGCTCTAACACTGATGATCCACATACAAATGTGAACTGACGTTCAAAAATAAAACATTTGAAAACGGACCATTTTCCACATTTCTGAAGCATGACGTAATGGGGGGATGTTATCTCTTTTGTCGAAAATCAGCCGTTTTTGCTTGAACATTAAATGGCTCCAAATGGTATTTAATTAACTTCCCGGGGTGAAGAAACCCTTTTTGAGAACTCAGAGTGAGTAAATTGGCCATTTTCATGCACTTTTAACCATTCCATAAATCTTGTGTTTAGGGCCCCTGGAAGCATGAAAATCACTTTAAACATGCTAATTTTAGCTCTAACACTGATGATCCACCTACAAATGTGAACTGACGTTCAAAAATAAAACATTTGAAAAGGGACCATTTTCCACATTTCTGAAGCATGACGTAATGGGGGGGTGTTATCTCTTTTGTCGAAAATCAGCAGTTTTTGCTTGAACATTAAATGCCTCCAAATGGTATTTAATTAACTTCCCGGAGTGAAGAAACCCTTTTTGAGAACTCAGAGTGAGTAAATTGGCCATTTTCATGCACTTTTAACCATTCCATAAATCTTGTGTTTAGGGCCCCTGGAAGCATGAAAATCACTTTAAACATGCTAATTTTAGCTCTAACACTGATGATCCACCTACAAATGTGAACTGACGTTCAAAAATAAAACATTTGAAAACGGACCATTTTCCACATTTCTGAAGCATGACGTAATGGGGGGGTGTTATCTCTTTTGTCGAAAATCAGCTGTTTTTGCTTGAACATTAAATGCCTCCAAATGGTATTTAATTAACTTCCCGGGGTGAAGAATTCCTTTTTGAGAACTCAGAGTGAGTAAATTGGCCATTTTCATGCACTTTTAACCATTCCATAAATCTTGTGTTTAGGGCCCCTGGAAGGATGAAAATCACTTTAAACATGCTAATTTTAGCTCTAACACTGATGATCCACCTACAAATGTGAACTGACGTTGAAAAATAAAACATTCGAAAACGGACCATTCTCCACATTTCTGAAGCATGACGTAATGGGGGGGTGTTATCTCTTTTGTCGAAAATCAGCCGTTTTTGCTTGAACATTAAATGCCTCCAAATGGTATTTAATTCACTTCCCGAGCCCCTGGACGCATGAAAATCACTTTAAACATGCTAATTTTAGCTCTAACACTGATGATCCACGTACAAATGTGAACTGACGTTCAAAAATAAAACATTTGAAAACGGTCCATTTTCCACATTTCTGAAGCATGTCGTAATGGGGGGGTGTTATCTCTTTTGTCGAAAATCAGCCATTTTTGCTTGAACATTAAATGCCTCCAAATGGTATTTAATTAACTTCCCGGGGTGAAGAAACCCTTTTTGAGAACTCAGAGTGAGTAAATTGGCCATTTTCATGCACTTTTAACCATTCCATAAATTTTGTGTTTAGGGCCCCTGGAAGCATGAAAATCACTTTAAACATGCTAATTTTAGCTCTAACACTGATGATCCACCTACAAATGTGAACTGACGTTCAAAAATAAAACATTCGAAAACGGACCATTCTCCACATTTCTGAAGCATGACGTAATGGGGGGTGGTATCTCTTTTGTCGAAAATCAGCCGTTTTTGCTTGAACATTAAATGCCTCCAAATGGTATTTAATTCACTTCCCGAGCCCCTGGAAGCATGAAAATCACTTTAAACATGCTAATTTTAGCTCTAACACTGATGATCCACATACAAATGTGAACTGACGTTCAAAAATAAAACATTTGAAAACGGACCATTTTCCACATTTCTGAAGCATGACGTAATGGGGGGGTGTTATCTCTTTTGTCGAAAATCAGCAGTTTTTGCTTGAACATTAAATGCCTCCAAATGGTATTTAATTAACTTCCCGGAGTGAAGAAACCCTTTTTGAGAACTCAGAGTGAGTAAATTGGCCATTTTCATGCACTTTTAACCATTCCATAAATCTTGTGTTTAGGGCCCCTGGAAGCATGAACATCACTTTAAACATGCTAATTTTAGCTCTAACACTGATGATCCACCTACAAATGTGAACTGACGTTCAAAAATAAAACATTTGAAAACGGACCATTTTCCACATTTCTGAAGCATGACGTAATGGGGGGGTGTTATCTCTTTTGTCGAAAATCAGCCGTTTTTGCTTGAACATTAAATGCCTCCAAATGGTATTTAATTAACTTCCCGGGGTGAAGAATTCCTTCTTGAGAACTCAGAGTGAGTAAATTGGCCATTTTCATGCACTTTTAACCATTCCATAAATCTTGTGTTTAGGGCCCCTGGAAGCATGAAAATCACTTTAAACATGCTAATTTTAGCTCTAACACTGATGATCCACCTACAAATGTGAACTGACGTTCAAAAATAAAACATTTGAAAACGGACCATTTTCCACATTTCTGAAGCATGACGTAATGGGGGGATGTTATCTCTTTTGTCGAAAATCAGCCGTTTTTGCTTGAACATTAAATGGCTCCAAATGGTATTTAATTAACTTCCCGGGGTGAAGAAACCCTTTTTGAGAACTCAGAGTGAGTAAATTGGCCATTTTCATGCACTTTTAACCATTCCATAAATCTTGTGTTTAGGGCCCCTGGAAGCATGAAAATCACTTTAAACATGCTAATTTTAGCTCTAACACTGATGATCAACCTACAAATGTGATCTGACGTTCAAAAATAAAACATTTGAAAAGGGACCATTTTCCACATTTCTGAAGCATGACGTAATGGGGGGGTGTTATCTCTTTTGTCGAAAATCAGCAGTTTTTGCTTGAACATTAAATGCCTCCAAATGGTATTTAATTAACTTCCCGGAGTGAAGAAACCCTTTTTGAGAACTCAGAGTGAGTAAATTGGCCATTTTCATGCACTTTTAACCATTCCATAAATCTTGTGTTTAGGGCCCCTGGAAGCATGAAAATCACTTTAAACATGCTAATTTTAGCTCTAACACTGATGATCCACCTACAAATGTGAACTGACGTTCAAAAATAAAACATTTGAAAACGGACCATTTTCCACATTTCTGAAGCATGACGTAATGGGGGGGTGTTATCTCTTTTGTCGAAAATCAGCTGTTTTTGCTTGAACATTAAATGCCTCCAAATGGTATTTAATTAACTTCCCGGGGTGAAGAATTCCTGTTTGAGAACTCAGAGTGAGTAAATTGGCCATTTTCATGCACTTTTAACCATTCCATAAATCTTGTGTTTAGGGCCCCTGGAAGGATGAAAATCACTTTAAACATGCTAATTTTAGCTCTAACACTGATGATCCACCTACAAATGTGAACTGACGTTCAAAAATAAAACATTCGAAAACGGACCATTCTCCACATTTCTGAAGCATGACGTAATGGGGGGTGTTATCTCTTTTGTCGAAAATCAGCCGTTTTTGCTTGAACATTAAATGCCTCCAAATGGTATTTAATTCACTTCCCGAGCCCCTGGACGCATGAAAATCACTTTAAACATGCTAATTTTAGCTCTAACACTGATGATCCACGTACAAATGTGAACTGACGTTCAAAAATAAAACATTTGAAAACGGTCCATTTTCCACATTTCTGAAGCATGTCGTAATGGGGGGGTGTTATCTCTTTTGTCGAAAATCAGCCATTTTTGCTTGAACATTAAATGCCTCCAAATGGTATTTAATTAACTTCCCGGGGTGAAGAAACCCTTTTTGAGAACTGAGAGTGAGTAAATTGGCCATTTTCATGCACTTTTAACCATTCCATAAATTTTGTGTTTAGGGCCCCTGGAAGCATGAAAATCACTTTAAACATGCTAATTTTAGCTCTAACACTGATGATCCACCTACAAATGTGAACTGACGTTCAAAAATAAAACATTCGAAAACGGACCATTCTCCACATTTCTGAAGCATGACGTAATGGGGGGTGGTATCTCTTTTGTCGAAAATCAGCCGTTTTTGCTTGAACATTAAATGCCTCCAAATGGTATTTAATTCACTTCCCGAGCCCCTGGAAGCATGAAAATCACTTTAAACATGCTAATTTTAGCTCTAACACTGATGATCCACATACAAATGTGAACTGACGTTCAAAAATAAAACATTTGAAAACGGACCATTTTCCACATTTCTGAAGCATGACATAATGGGGGGGTGTTATCTCTTTTGTCGAAAATCAGCAGTTTTTGCTTGAACATTAAATGCCTCCAAATGGTGTTTAATTAACTTCCCGGAGTGAAGAAACCCTTTTTGAGAACTCAGAGTGAGTAAATTGGCCATTTTCATGCACTTTTAACCATTCCATAAATCTTGTGTTTAGGGCCCCTGGAAGCATGAAAATCACTTTAAACATGCTAATTTTAGCTCTAACACTGATGATCCACCTACAAATGTGAACTGACGTTCAAAAATAAAACATTTGAAAACGGACCATTTTCCACATTTCTGAAGCATGACGTAATGGGGGGGTGTTATCTCTTTTGTCGAAAATCAGCCGTTTTTGCTTGAACATTAAATGCCTCCAAATGGTATTTAATTAACTTCCCGGGGTGAAGAATTCCTTCTTGAGAACTCAGAGTGAGTAAATTGGCCATTTACATGCACTTTTAACCATTCCATAAATCTTGTGTTTAGGGCCCCTGGAAGCATGAAAATCACTTTAAACATGCTAATTTTAGCTCTAACACTGATGATCCACCTACAAATGTGAACTGACGTTCAAAAATAAAACATTAGAAAACGGACCATTCTCCACATTTCTGAAGCATGACGTAATGGGGGGGTGTTATCTCTTTTGTCGAAAATCAGCCGTTTTTGCTTGAACATTAAATGCCTCCAAATGGTATTTAATTCACTTCCCGAGCCCCTGGACGCATTAAAATCACTTTAAACATGCTAATTTTAGCTCTAACACTGATGATCCACGTACAAATGTGAACTGACGTTCAAAAATAAAACATTTGAAAACGGTCCATTTTCCACATTTCTGAAGCATGTCGTAATGGGGGGGTGTTATCTCTTTTGTCGAAAATCAGCCATTTTTGCTTGAACATTAAATGCCTCCAAATGGTATTTAATTAACTTCCCGGGGTGAAGAAACCCTTTTTGAGAACTCGGAGTGAGTAAATTGGCCATTTTCATGCACTTTTAACCATTCCATAAATCTTGTGTTTAGGGCCCCTGGAAGCATGAAAATCACTTTAAACATGCTAATTTTAGCTCTAACACTGATGATCAACCTACAAATGTGAACTGACGTTCAAAAATAAAACATTTGAAAACGGACCATTTTCCACATTTCTGAAGCATGACGAAATGGGGGGGTGTTATCTCTTTTGTCGAAAATCAGCCGTTTTTGCTTGAACATTAAATGCCTCCAAATGGTATTTAATTAACTTCCCGGGGTGAAGAAACCCTTTTTGAGAACTCAGAGTGAGTAAATTGGCCATTTTCATGCACTTTTAACCATTCCATAAATCTTGTGTTTAGGGCCCCTGGAAGCATGAAAATCACTTTAAACATGCTAATTTTAGCTCTAACTGATGATCAACCTTCAAATGTGATCTGACGTTCAAAAATAAAACATTTGAAAAGGGACCATTTTCCACATTTCTGAAGCATGACGTAATGGGGGGGTGTTATCTCTTTTGTCGAAAATCAGCAGTTTTTGCTTGAACATTAAATGCCTCCAAATGGTATTTAATTAACTTCCCCGAGTGAAGAAACCCTTTTTGAGAACTCAGAGTGAGTAAATTGGCCATTTTCATGCACTTTTAACCATTCCATAAATCTTGTGTTTAGGGCCCCTGGAAGCATGAAAATCACTTTAAACATGCTAATTTTAGCTCTAACACTGATGATCCACCTACAAATGTGAACTGACGTTCAAAAATAAAACATTCGAAAACGGACCATTCTCCACATTTCTGAAGCATGACGTAATGGGGGGGTGGTATCTCTTTTGTCGAAAATCAGCCGTTTTTGCTTGAACATTAAATGCCTCCAAATGGTATTTAATTCACTTCCCGAGCCCCTGGAAGCCTGAAAATCACTTTAAACATGCTAATTTTAGCTCTAACACTGATGATCCACATACAAATGTGAACTGACGTTCAAAAATAAAACATTTGAAAACGGACCATTTTCCACATTTCTGAAGCATGACGTAATGGGGGGTGTTATCTTTTTGTCGAAAATCAGCCGTTTTTGCTTGAACATTAAATGCCTCCAAATGGTATTTAATTAACTTCCCGGGGTGAAGAAACCCTTTTTGAGAACTCAGAGTGAGTAAATTGGCCATTTTCATGCACTTTTAACCATTCCATAAATCTTGTGTTTAGGGCCCCTGGAAGCATGAAAATCACTTTAAACATGCTAATTTTAGCTCTAACACTGATGATCAACCTACAAATGTGATCTGACGTTCAAAAATAAAACATTTGAAAAGGGACCATTTTCCACATTTCTGAAGCATGACGTAATGGGGGGGTGTTATCTCTTTTGTCGAAAATCAGCCGTTTTTGCTTGAACATTAAATGCCTCCAAATGGTATTTAATTAACTTCCCGGGGTGAAGAAACCCTTTTTGAGAACTCAGAGTGAGTAAATTGGCCATTTTCATGCACTTTTAACCATTCCATAAATTTTGTGTTTAGGGCCCCTGGAAGCATGAAAATCACTTTAAACATGCTAATTTTAGCTCTAACACTGATGATCCACCTACAAATGTGAACTGACGTTCAAAAATAAAACATTCGAAAACGGACCATTCTCCACATTTCTGAAGCATGACGTAATGGGGGGGTGTTATCTCTTTTGTCGAAAATCAGCCGTTTTTGCTTGAACATTAAATGCCTCCAAATGGTATTTAATTCACTTCCCGAGCCCCTGGAAGCATGAAAATCACTTTAAACATGCTAATTTTAGCTCTAACACTGATGATCCACATACAAATGTGAACTGACGTTCAAAAATAAAACATTTGAAAACGGACCATTTTCCACATTTCTGAAGCATGACGTAATGGGGGGATGTTATCTCTTTTGTCGAAAATCAGCCGTTTTTGCTTGAACATTAAATGCCTCCAAATGGTATTTAATTAACTTCCCGGGGTGAAGAAACCCTTTTTGAGAACTCAGAGTGAGTAAATTGGCCATTTTCATGCACTTTTAACCATTCCATAAATTTTGTGATTAGGGCCCCTGGAAGCATGAAAATCACTTTAAACATGCTAATTTTAGCTCTAACACTGATGATCCACCTACAAATGTGAACTGACGTTCAAAAATAAAACATTCGAAAACGGACCATTCTCCACATTTCTGAAGCATGACGTAATGGGGGGGTGTTATCTTTTTGTCGAAAATCAGCCGTTTTTGCTTGAACATTAAATGCCTCCAAATGGTATTTAATTAACTTCCCGGGGTGAAGAAACCCTTTTTGAGAACTCAGAGTGAGTAAATTGGCCATTTTCATGCACTTTTAACCATTCCATAAATTTTGTGTTTAGGGCCCCTGGAAGCATGAAAATCACTTTAAACATGCTAATTTTAGCTCTAACACTGATGATCCACCTACAAATGTGAACTGACGTTCAAAAGTAAAACATTCGAAAACGGACCATTCTCCACATTTCTGAAGCATGACGTAATGGGGGGGTGGTATCTCTTTTGTCGAAAATCAGCCGTTTTTGCTTGAACATTAAATGCCTCCAAATGGTATTTAATTCACTTCCCGAGCCCCTGGAAGCATGAAAATCACTTTAAACATGCTAATTTTAGCTCTAACACTGATGATCCACATACAAATGTGAACTGACGTTCAAAAATAAAACATTTGAAAACGGACCATTTTCCACATTTCTGAAGCATGACGTAATGGGGGGGTGTTATCTCTTTTGTCGAAAATCAGCAGTTTTTGCTTGAACATTAAATGCCTCCAAATGGTATTTAATTAACTTCCCGGAGTGAAGAAACCCTTTTTGAGAACTCAGAGTGAGTAAATTGGCCATTTTCATGCACTTTTAACCATTCCATAAATCTTGTGTTTAGGGCCCCTGGAAGCATGAAAATCACTTTAAACATGCTAATTTTAGCTCTAACACTGATGATCCACCTACAAATGTGAACTGACGTTCAAAAATAAAACATTTGAAAACGGACCATTTTCCACATTTCTGAAGCATGACGTAATGGGGGGGTGTTATCTCTTTTGTCGAAAATCAGCCGTTTTTGCTTGAACATTAAATGCCTCCAAATGGTATTTAATTAACTTCCCGGGGTGAAGAATTCCTTCTTGAGAACTCAGAGTGAGTAAATTGGCCATTTTCATGCACTTTTAACCATTCCATAAATCTTGTGTTTAGGGCCCCTGGAAGCATGAAAATCACTTTAAACATGCTAATTTTAGCTCTAACACTGATGATCCACCTACAAATGTGAACTGACGTTCAAAAATAAAACATTCGAAAACGGACCATTCTCCACATTTCTGAAGCATGACGTAATGGGGGGGTGTTATCTCTTTTGTCGAAAATCAGCCGTTTTTGCTTGAACATTAAATGCCTCCAAATGGTATTTAATTCACTTCCCGAGCCCCTGGACGCATGAAAATCACTTTAAACATGCTAATTTTAGCTCTAACACTGATGATCCACGTACAAATGTGAACTGACGTTCAAAAATAAAACATTTGAAAACGGTCCATTTTCCACATTTCTGAAGCATGTCGTAATGGGGGGGTGTTATCTCTTTTGTCGAAAATCAGCCGTTTTTGCTTGAACATTAAATGCCTCCAAATGGTATTTAATTAACTTCCCGGGGTGAAGAAACCCTTTTTGAGAACTCAGAGTGAGTAAATTGGCCATTTTCATGCACTTTTAACCATTCCATAAATCTTGTGTTTAGGGCCCCTGGAAGCATGAAAATCACTTTAAACATGCTAATTTTAGCTCTAACACTGATGATCAACCTACAAATGTGAACTGACGTTCAAAAATAAAACATTTGAAAACGGACCATTTTCCACATTTCTGAAGCATGACGAAATGGGGGGGTGTTATCTCTTTTGTCGAAAATCAGCCGTTTTTGCTTGAACATTAAATGCCTCCAAATGGTATTTAATTAACTTCCCGGGGTGAAGAAACCCTTTTTGAGAACTCAGAGTGAGTAAATTGGCCATTTTCATGCACTTTTAACCATTCCATAAATCTTGTGTTTAGGGCCCCTGGAAGCATGAAAATCACTTTAAACATGCTAATTTTAGCTCTAACACTGATGATCAACCTTCAAATGTGATCTGACGTTCAAAAATAAAACATTTGAAAAGGGACCATTTTCCACATTTCTGAAGCATGACGTAATGGGGGGGTGTTATCTCTTTTGTCGAAAATCAGCCGTTTTTGCTTGAACATTAAATGCCTCCAAATGGTATTTAATTAACTTCCCGGGGTGAAGAAACCCTTTTTGAGAACTCAGAGTGAGTAAATTGGCCATTTTCATGCACTTTTAACCATTCCATAAATTTTGTGTTTAGGGCCCCTGGAAGCATGAAAATCACTTTAAACATGCTAATTTTAGCTCTAACACTGATGATCCACCTACAAATGTGAACTGACGTTCAAAAATAAAACATTCGAAAACGGACCATTCTCCACATTTCTGAAGCATGACGTAATGGGGGGGTGTTATCTCTTTTGTCGAAAATCAGCCGTTTTTGCTTGAACATTAAATGCCTCCAAATGGTATTTAATTCACTTCCCGAGCCCCTGGAAGCATGAAAATCACTTTAAACATGCTAATTTTAGCTCTAACACTGATGATCCACATACAAATGTGAACTGACGTTCAAAAATAAAACATTTGAAAACGGACCATTTTCCACATTTCTGAAGCATGACGTAATGGGGGGATGTTATCTCTTTTGTCGAAAATCAGCCGTTTTTGCTTGAACATTAAATGGCTCCAAATGGTATTTAATTAACTTCCCGGGGTGAAGAAACCCTTTTTGAGAACTCAGAGTGAGTAAATTGGCCATTTTCATGCACTTTTAACCATTCCATAAATCTTGTGTTTAGGGCCCCTGGAAGCATGAAAATCACTTTAAACATGCTAATTTTAGCTCTAACACTGATGATCCACCTACAAATGTGAACTGACGGTCAAAAATAAAACATTTGAAAACGGACCATTTTCCACATTTCTGAAGCATGACGTAATGGGGGGGGTGTTATCTCTTTTGTCGAAAATCAGCCGTTTTTGCTTGAACATTAAATGCCTCCAAATGGTATTTAATTAACTTCCCGGGTGAAGAATTCCTTTTTGAGAACTCAGAGTGAGTAAATTTGCCATTTTCATGCACTTTTAACCATTCCATAAATCTTGTGTTTAGGGCCCCTGGAAGCATGAAAATCACTTTAAACATGCTAATTTTAGCTCTAACACTGATGATCCACCTACAAATGTGAACTGACGTTCAAAAATAAAACATTCGAAAACGGACCATTCTCCACATTTCTGAAGCATGACGTAATGGGGGGGTGTTATCTCTTTTGTCGAAAATCAGCCGTTTTTGCTTGAACATTAAATGCCTCCAAATGGTATTTAATTCACTTCCCGAGCCCCTGGGCACATGAAAATCACTTTAAACATGCTAATTTTAGCTCTAACACTGATGATCCACGTACAAATGTGAACTGACGTTCAAAAATAAAACATTTGAAAACGGTCCATTTTCCACATTTCTGAAGCATGTCGTAATGGGGGGGTGTTATCTCTTTTGTCGAAAATCAGCCATTTTTTTCTTGAACATTAAATGCCTCCAAATGGTATTTAATTAACTTCCCGGGGTGAAGAAACCCTTTTTGAGAACTCGGAGTGAGTAAATTGGCCATTTTCATGCACTTTTAACCATTCCATAAATCTTGTGTTTAGGGCCCCTGGAAGCATGAAAATCACTTTAAACATGCTGATTTTAGCTCTAACACTGATGATCAACCTACAAATGTGAACTGACGTTCAAAAATAAAACATTTGAAAACGGACCATTTTCCACATTTCTGAAGCATGACGAAATGGGGGGGTGTTATCTCTTTTGTCGAAAATCAGCCGTTTTTGCTTAAACATTAAATGCCTCCAAATGGTATTTAATTAACTTCCCGGGGTGAAGAAACCCTTTTTGAGAACTCGGAGTGAGTAAATTGGCCATTTTCATGCACTTTTAACCATTCCATAAATCTTGTGTTTAGGGCCCCTGGAAGCATGAAAATCACTTTAAACATGCTAATTTTAGCTCTAACACTGATGATCAACCTACAAATGTGATCTGACGTTCAAAAATAAAACATTTGAAAAGGGACCATTTTCCACATTTCTGAAGCATGACGTAATGGGGGGGTGTTATCTCTTTTGTCGAAAATCAGCCGTTTTTGCTTGAACATTAAATGCCTCCAAATGGTATTTAATTAACTTCCCGGGGTGAAGAAACCCTTTTTGAGAACTCAGAGTGAGTAAATTGGCCATTTTCATGCACTTTTAACCATTCCATAAATTTTGTGTTTAGGGCCCCTGGAAGCATGAAAATCACTTTAAACATGCTAATTTTAGCTCTAACACTGATGATCCACCTACAAATGTGAACTGACGTTCAAAAATAAAACATTCGAAAACGGACCATTCTCCACATTTCTGAAGCATGACGTAATGGGGGGGTGTTATCTCTTTTGTCGAAAATCAGCCGTTTTTGCTTGAACATTAAATGCCTCCAAATGGTATTTAATTCACTTCCCGAGCCCCTGGAAGCATGAAAATCACTTTAAACATGCTAATTTTAGCTCTAACACTGATGATCCACATACAAATGTGAACTGACGTTCAAAAATAAAACATTTGAAAACGGACCATTTTCCACATTTCTGAAGCATGACGTAATGGGGGGATGTTATCTCTTTTGTCGAAAATCAGCCGTTTTTGCTTGAACATTAAATGCCTCCAAATGGTATTTAATTAACTTCCCGGGGTGAAGAAACCCTTTTTGAGAACTCAGAGTGAGTAAATTGGCCATTTTCATGCACTTTTAACCATTCCATAAATTTTGTGATTAGGGCCCCTGGAAGCATGAAAATCACTTTAAACATGCTAATTTTAGCTCTAACACTGATGATCCACCTACAAATGTGAACTGACGTTCAAAAATAAAACATTCGAAAACGGACCATTCTCCACATTTCTGAAGCATGACGTAATGGGGGGGTGTTATCTTTTTGTCGAAAATCAGCCGTTTTTGCTTGAACATTAAATGCCTCCAAATGGTATTTAATTAACTTCCCGGGGTGAAGAAACCCTTTTTGAGAACTCAGAGTGAGTAAATTGGCCATTTTCATGCACTTTTAACCATTCCATAAATTTTGTGTTTAGGGCCCCTGGAAGCATGAAAATCACTTTAAACATGCTAATTTTAGCTCTAACACTGATGATCCACCTACAAATGTGAACTGACGTTCAAAAGTAAAACATTCGAAAACGGACCATTCTCCACATTTCTGAAGCATGACGTAATGGGGGGGTGGTATCTCTTTTGTCGAAAATCAGCCGTTTTTGCTTGAACATTAAATGCCTCCAAATGGTATTTAATTCACTTCCCGAGCCCCTGGAAGCATGAAAATCACTTTAAACATGCTAATTTTAGCTCTAACACTGATGATCCACATACAAATGTGAACTGACGTTCAAAAATAAAACATTTGAAAACGGACCATTTTCCACATTTCTGAAGCATGACGTAATGGGGGGGTGTTATCTCTTTTGTCGAAAATCAGCAGTTTTTGCTTGAACATTAAATGCCTCCAAATGGTATTTAATTAACTTCCCGGAGTGAAGAAACCCTTTTTGAGAACTCAGAGTGAGTAAATTGGCCATTTTCATGCACTTTTAACCATTCCATAAATCTTGTGTTTAGGGCCCCTGGAAGCATGAAAATCACTTTAAACATGCTAATTTTAGCTCTAACACTGATGATCCACCTACAAATGTGAACTGACGTTCAAAAATAAAACATTTGAAAACGGACCATTTTCCACAGTTCTGAAGCATGACGTAATGGGGGGTGTTATCTCTTTTGTCGAAAATCAGCCGTTTTTGCTTGAACATTAAATGCCTCCAAATGGTATTTAATTAACTTCCCGGGGTGAAGAATTCCTTCTTGAGAACTCAGAGTGAGTAAATTGGCCATTTTCATGCACTTTTAACCATTCCATAAATCTTGTGTTTAGGGCCCCTGGAAGCATGAAAATCACTTTAAACATGCTAATTTTAGCTCTAACACTGATGATCCACCTACAAATGTGAACTGACGTTCAAAAATAAAACATTCGAAAACGGACCATTCTCCACATTTCTGAAGCATGACGTAATGGGGGGGTGTTATCTCTTTTGTCGAAAATCAGCCGTTTTTGCTTGAACATTAAATGCCTCCAAATGGTATTTAATTCACTTCCCGAGCCCCTGGACGCATGAAAATCACTTTAAACATGCTAATTTTAGCTCTAACACTGATGATCCACGTACAAATGTGAACTGACGTTCAAAAATAAAACATTTGAAAACGGTCCATTTTCCACATTTCTGAAGCATGTCGTAATGGGGGGGTGTTATCTCTTTTGTCGAAAATCAGCCGTTTTTGCTTGAACATTAAATGCCTCCAAATGGTATTTAATTAACTTCCCGGGGTGAAGAAACCCTTTTTGAGAACTCAGAGTGAGTAAATTGGCCATTTTCATGCACTTTTAACCATTCCATAAATCTTGTGTTTAGGGCCCCTGGAAGCATGAAAATCACTTTAAACATGCTAATTTTAGCTCTAACACTGATGATCAACCTACAAATGTGAACTGACGTTCAAAAATAAAACATTTGAAAACGGACCATTTTCCACATTTCTGAAGCATGACGAAATGGGGGGGTGTTATCTCTTTTGTCGAAAATCAGCCGTTTTTGCTTGAACATTAAATGCCTCCAAATGGTATTTAATTAACTTCCCGGGGTGAAGAAACCCTTTTTGAGAACTCAGAGTGAGTAAATTGGCCATTTTCATGCACTTTTAACCATTCCATAAATCTTGTGTTTAGGGCCCCTGGAAGCATGAAAATCACTTTAAACATGCTAATTTTAGCTCTAACACTGATGATCAACCTTCAAATGTGATCTGACGTTCAAAAATAAAACATTTGAAAAGGGACCATTTTCCACATTTCTGAAGCATGACGTAATGGGGGGGTGTTATCTCTTTTGTCGAAAATCAGCCGTTTTTGCTTGAACATTAAATGCCTCCAAATGGTATTTAATTAACTTCCCGGGGTGAAGAAACCCTTTTTGAGAACTCAGAGTGAGTAAATTGGCCATTTTCATGCACTTTTAACCATTCCATAAATTTTGTGTTTAGGGCCCCTGGAAGCATGAAAATCACTTTAAACATGCTAATTTTAGCTCTAACACTGATGATCCACCTACAAATGTGAACTGACGTTCAAAAATAAAACATTCGAAAACGGACCATTCTCCACATTTCTGAAGCATGACGTAATGGGGGGGTGTTATCTCTTTTGTCGAAAATCAGCCGTTTTTGCTTGAACATTAAATGCCTCCAAATGGTATTTAATTCACTTCCCGAGCCCCTGGAAGCATGAAAATCACTTTAAACATGCTAATTTTAGCTCTAACACTGATGATCCACATACAAATGTGAACTGACGTTCAAAAATAAAACATTTGAAAACGGACCATTTTCCACATTTCTGAAGCATGACGTAATGGGGGGATGTTATCTCTTTTGTCGAAAATCAGCCGTTTTTGCTTGAACATTAAATGGCTCCAAATGGTATTTAATTAACTTCCCGGGGTGAAGAAACCCTTTTTGAGAACTCAGAGTGAGTAAATTGGCCATTTTCATGCACTTTTAACCATTCCATAAATTTTGTGTTTAGGGCCCCTGGAAGTATGAAAATCACTTTAAACATGCTAATTTTAGCTCTAACACTGATGATCCACCTATAAATGTGAACTGATGTTCAAAAATAAAACATTCGAAAACGGACCATTCTCCACATTTTTGAAGCATGACGTAATGGGGGGGTGTTATCTCTTTTGTCGAAAATCAGCCGTTTTTGCTTGAACATTAAATGCCTCCAAATGGTATTTAATTAACTTCCCGGGGTGAAGAAACCCTTTTTGAGAACTCAGAGTGAGTAAATTGGCCATTTTCATGCACTTTTAACCATTCCATAAATCTTGTGTTTAGGGCCCCTGGAAGCATGAAAATCACTTTAAACATGCTAATTTTAGCTCTAACACTGATGATCCACCTACAAATGTGAACTGACGTTCAAAAATAAAACATTTGAAAACGGACCATTTTCCACATTTCTGAAGCATGACGTAATGGGGGGATGTTATCTCTTTTGTCGAAAATCAGCCGTTTTTGCTTGAACATTAAATGCCTCCAAATGGTATTTAATTAACTTCCCGGGGTGAAGAAACCCTTTTTGAGAACTCAGAGTGAGTAAATTGGCCATTTTCATGCACTTTTAACCATTCCATAAATTTTGTGTTTAGGGCCCCTGGAAGCATGAAAATCACTTTAAACATGCTAATTTTAGCTCTAACACTGATGATCCACCTACAAATGTGAACTGACGTTCAAAAATAAAACATTCGAAAACGGACCATTCTCCACATTTCTGAAGCATGACGTAATGGGGGGGTGTTATCTCTTTTGTCGAAAATCAGCCGTTTTTGCTTGAACATTAAATGCCTCCAAATGGTATTTAATTCACTTCCCGAGCCCCTGGAAGCATGAAAATCACTTTAAACATGATAATTTTAGCTCTAACACTGATGATCCACATACAAATGTGAACTGACGTTCAAAAATAAAACATTTGAAAACGGACCATTTTCCACATTTCTGAAGCATGACGTAATGGGGGGGTGTTATCTTTTTGTCGAAAATCAGCCGTTTTTGCTTGAACATTAAATGCCTCCAAATGGTATTTAATTAACTTCCCGGGGTGAAGAAACCCTTTTTGAGAACTCAGAGTGAGTAAATTGGCCATTTTCATGCACTTTTAACCATTCTATAAATCTTGTGTTTAGGGCCCCTGGAAGCATGAAAATCACTTTAAACATGCTAATTTTAGCTCTAACACTGATGATCAACCTACAAATGTGATCTGACGTTCAAAAATAAAACATTTGAAAAGGGACCATTTTCCACATTTCTGAAGCATGACGTAATGGGGGGGTGTTATCTCTTTTGTCGAAAATCAGCAGTTTTTGCTTGAACATTAAATGCCTCCAAATGGTATTTAATTAACTTCCCGGAGTGAAGAAACCCTTTTTGAGAACTCAGAGTGAGTAAATTGGCCATTTTCATGCACTTTTAACCATTCCATAAATCTTGTGTTTAGGGCCCCTGGAAGCATGAAAATCACTTTAAACATGCTAATTTTAGCTCTAACACTGATGATCCACCTACAAATGTGAACTGACGTTCAAAAATAAAACATTTGAAAACGGACCATTTTCCACATTTCTGAAGCATGACGTAATGGGGGGGTGTTATCTCTTTTGTCGAAAATCAGCTGTTTTTGCTTGAACATTAAATGCCTCCAAATGGTATTTAATTAACTTCCCGGGGTGAAGAATTCCTTTTTGAGAACTCAGAGTGAGTAAATTGGCCATTTTCATGCACTTTTAACCATTCCATAAATCTTGTGTTTAGGGCCCCTGGAAGGATGAAAATCACTTTAAACATGCTAATTTTAGCTCTAACACTGATGATCCACCTACAAATGTGAACTGACGTTCAAAAATAAAACATTCGAAAACGGACCATTCTCCACATTTCTGAAGCATGACGTAATGGGGGGGTGTTATCTCTTTTGTCGAAAATCAGCCGTTTTTGCTTGAACATTAAATGCCTCCAAATGGTATTTAATTCACTTCCTGAGCCCCTGGACGCATGAAAATCACTTTAAACATGCTAATTTTAGCTCTAACACTGATGATCCACGTACAAATGTGAACTGACGTTCAAAAATAAAACATTTGAAAACGGTCCATTTTCCACATTTCTGAAGCATGTCGTAATGGGGGGGTGTTATCTCTTTTGTCGAAAATCAGCCATTTTTGCTTGAACATTAAATGCCTCCAAATGGTATTTAATTAACTTCCTGGGGTGAAGAAACCCTTTTTGAGAACTCAGAGTGAGTAAATTGGCCATTTTCATGCACTTTTAACCATTCCATAAATCTTGTGTTTAGGGCCCCTGGAAGCATGAAAATCACTTTAAACATGCTAATTTTAGCTCTAACACTGATGATCCACCTACAAATGTGAACTGACGTTCAAAAATAAAACATTTGAAAACGGACCATTTTCCACATTTCTGAAGCATGACGTAATGGGGGGATGTTATCTCTTTTGTCGAAAATCAGCCGTTTTTGCTTGAACATTAAATGCCTCCAAATGGTATTTAATTAACTTCCCGGGGTGAAGAAACCCTTTTTGAGAACTCAGAGTGAGTAAATTGGCCATTTTCATGCACTTTTAACCATTCCATAAATTTTGTGTTTAGGGCCCCTGGAAGCATGAAAATCACTTTAAACATGCTAATTTTAGCTCTAACACTGATGATCCACCTACAAATGTGAACTGACGTTCAAAAATAAAACATTCGAAAACGGACCATTCTCCACATTTCTGAAGCATGACGTAATGGGGGGGTGTTATCTCTTTTGTCGAAAATCAGCCGTTTTTGCTTGAACATTAAATGCCTCCAAATGGTATTTAATTCACTTCCCGAGCCCCTGGAAGCATGAAAATCACTTTAAACATGATAATTTTAGCTCTAACACTGATGATCCACATACAAATGTGAACTGACGTTCAAAAATAAAACATTTGAAAACGGACCATTTTCCACATTTCTGAAGCATGACGTAATGGGGGGGTGTTATCTTTTTGTCGAAAATCAGCCGTTTTTGCTTGAACATTAAATGCCTCCAAATGGTATTTAATTAACTTCCCGGGGTGAAGAAACCCTTTTTGAGAACTCAGAGTGAGTAAATTGGCCATTTTCATGCACTTTTAACCATTCTATAAATCTTGTGTTTAGGGCCCCTGGAAGCATGAAAATCACTTTAAACATGCTAATTTTAGCTCTAACACTGATGATCAACCTACAAATGTGATCTGACGTTCAAAAATAAAACATTTGAAAAGGGACCATTTTCCACATTTCTGAAGCATGACGTAATGGGGGGGTGTTATCTCTTTTGTCGAAAATCAGCAGTTTTTGCTTGAACATTAAATGCCTCCAAATGGTATTTAATTAACTTCCCGGAGTGAAGAAACCCTTTTTGAGAACTCAGAGTGAGTAAATTGGCCATTTTCATGCACTTTTAACCATTCCATAAATCTTGTGTTTAGGGCCCCTGGAAGCATGAAAATCACTTTAAACATGCTAATTTTAGCTCTAACACTGATGATCCACCTACAAATGTGAACTGACGTTCAAAAATAAAACATTTGAAAACGGACCATTTTCCACATTTCTGAAGCATGACGTAATGGGGGGGTGTTATCTCTTTTGTCGAAAATCAGCTGTTTTTGCTTGAACATTAAATGCCTCCAAATGGTATTTAATTAACTTCCCGGGGTGAAGAATTCCTTTTTGAGAACTCAGAGTGAGTAAATTGGCCATTTTCATGCACTTTTAACCATTCCATAAATCTTGTGTTTAGGGCCCCTGGAAGGATGAAAATCACTTTAAACATGCTAATTTTAGCTCTAACACTGATGATCCACCTACAAATGTGAACTGACGTTCAAAAATAAAACATTCGAAAACGGACCATTCTCCACATTTCTGAAGCATGACGTAATGGGGGGGTGTTATCTCTTTTGTCGAAAATCAGCCGTTTTTGCTTGAACATTAAATGCCTCCAAATGGTATTTAATTCACTTCCTGAGCCCCTGGACGCATGAAAATCACTTTAAACATGCTAATTTTAGCTCTAACACTGATGATCCACGTACAAATGTGAACTGACGTTCAAAAATAAAACATTTGAAAACGGTCCATTTTCCACATTTCTGAAGCATGTCGTAATGGGGGGGTGTTATCTCTTTTGTCGAAAATCAGCCATTTTTGCTTGAACATTAAATGCCTCCAAATGGTATTTAATTAACTTCCTGGGGTGAAGAAACCCTTTTTGAGAACTCAGAGTGAGTAAATTGGCCATTTTCATGCACTTTTAACCATTCCATAAATCTTGTGTTTAGGGCCCCTGGAAGCATGAAAATCACTTTAAACATGCTAATTTTAGCTCTAACACTGATGATCAACCTACAAATGTGAACTGACGTTCAAAAATAAAACATTTGAAAACGGACCATTTTCCACATTTCTGAAGAATGACGAAATGGGGGGGTGTTATCTCTTTTGTCGAAAATCAGCTGTTTTTGCTTGAACATTAAATGCCTCCAAATGGTATTTAATTAACTTCCCGGGGTGAAGAAACCCTTTTTGAGAACTCAGAGTGAGTAAATTGGCCATTTTCATGCACTTTTAACCATTCCATAAATTTTGTGTTTAGGGCCCCTGGAAGCATGAAAATCACTTTAAACATGCTAATTTTAGCTCTAACACTGATGATCCACCTACAAATGTGAACTGACGTTCAAAAGTAAAACATTCGAAAACGGACCATTCTCCACATTTTTGAAGCATGACGTAATGGGGGGGTGTTATCTCTTTTGTCGAAAATCAGCCGTTTTTGCTTGAACATTAAATGCCTCCAAATGGTATTTAATTAACTTCCCGGGGTGAAGAAACCCTTTTTGAGAACTCAGAGTGAGTAAATTGGCCATTTTCATGCACTTTTAACCATTCCATAAATCTTGTGTTTAGGGCCCCTGGAAGCATGAAAATCACTTTAAACATGCTAATTTTAGCTCTAACACTGATGATCCACCTACAAATGTGAACTGACGTTCAAAAATAAAACATTTGAAAACGGACCATTTTCCACATTTCTGAAGCATGACGTAATGGGGGGATGTTATCTCTTTTGTCGAAAATCAGCCGTTTTTGCTTGAACATTAAATGCCTCCAAATGGTATTTAATTAACTTCCCGGGGTGAAGAAACCCTTTTTGAGAACTCAGAGTGAGTAAATTGGCCATTTTCATGCACTTTTAACCATTCCATAAATCTTGTGTTTAGGGCCCCTGGAAGGATGAAAATCACTTTAAACATGCTAATTTTAGCTCTAACACTGATGATCCACCTACAAATGTGAACTGACGTTCAAAAATAAAACATTCGAAAACGGACCATTCTCCACATTTCTGAAGCATGACGTAATGGGGGGGTGTTATCTCTTTTGTCGAAAATCAGCCGTTTTTGCTTGAACATTAAATGCCTCCAAATGGTATTTAATTCACTTCCTGAGCCCCTGGACGCATGAAAATCACTTTAAACATGCTAATTTTAGCTCTAACACTGATGATCCACGTACAAATGTGAACTGACGTTCAAAAATAAAACATTTGAAAACGGTCCATTTTCCACATTTCTGAAGCATGTCGTAATGGGGGGGTGTTATCTCTTTTGTCGAAAATCAGCCATTTTTGCTTGAACATTAAATGCCTCCAAATGGTATTTAATTAACTTCCTGGGGTGAAGAAACCCTTTTTGAGAACTCAGAGTGAGTAAATTGGCCATTTTCATGCACTTTTAACCATTCCATAAATCTTGTGTTTAGGGCCCCTGGAAGCATGAAAATCACTTTAAACATGCTAATTTTAGCTCTAACACTGATGATCAACCTACAAATGTGAACTGACGTTCAAAAATAAAACATTTGAAAACGGACCATTTTCCACATTTCTGAAGAATGACGAAATGGGGGGGTGTTATCTCTTTTGTCGAAAATCAGCTGTTTTTGCTTGAACATTAAATGCCTCCAAATGGTATTTAATTAACTTCCCGGGGTGAAGAAACCCTTTTTGAGAACTCAGAGTGAGTAAATTGGCCATTTTCATGCACTTTTAACCATTCCATAAATTTTGTGTTTAGGGCCCCTGGAAGCATGAAAATCACTTTAAACATGCTAATTTTAGCTCTAACACTGATGATCCACCTACAAATGTGAACTGACGTTCAAAAGTAAAACATTCGAAAACGGACCATTCTCCACATTTCTGAAGCATGACGTAATGGGGGGGTGGTATCTCTTTTGTCGAAAATCAGCCGTTTTTGCTTGAACATTAAATGCCTCCAAATGGTATTTAATTCACTTCCCGAGCCCCTGGAAGCATGAAAATCACTTTAAACATGCTAATTTTAGCTCTAACACTGATGATCCACATACAAATGTGAACTGACGTTCAAAAATAAAACATTTGAAAACGGACCATTTTCCACATTTCTGAAGCATGACGTAATGGGGGGGTGTTATCTCTTTTGTCGAAAATCAGCAGTTTTTGCTTGAACATTAAATGCCTCCAAATGGTATTTAATTAACTTCCCGGAGTGAAGAAACCCTTTTTGAGAACTCAGAGTGAGTAAATTGGCCATTTTCATGCACTTTTAACCATTCCATAAATCTTGTGTTTAGGGCCCCTGGAAGCATGAAAATCACTTTAAACATGCTAATTTTAGCTCTAACACTGATGATCCACCTACAAATGTGAACTGACGTTCAAAAATAAAACATTTGAAAACGGACCATTTTCCACATTTCTGAAGCATGACGTAATGGGGGGGTGTTATCTCTTTTGTCGAAAATCAGCCGTTTTTGCTTGAACATTAAATGCCTCCAAATGGTATTTAATTAACTTCCCGGGGTGAAGAATTCCTTCTTGAGAACTCAGAGTGAGTAAATTGGCCATTTTCATGCACTTTTAACCATTCCATAAATCTTGTGTTTAGGGCCCCTGGAAGCATGAAAATCACTTTAAACATGCTAATTTTAGCTCTAACACTGATGATCCACCTACAAATGTGAACTGACGTTCAAAAATAAAACATTCGAAAACGGACCATTCTCCACATTTCTGAAGCATGACGTAATGGGGGGGTGTTATCTCTTTTGTCGAAAATAGCCGTTTTTGCTTGAACATTAAATGCCTCCAAATGGTATTTAATTCACTTCCCGAGCCCCTGGACGCATGAAAATCACTTTAAACATGCAAATTTTAGCTCTAACACTGATGATCCACGTACAAATGTGAACTGACGTTCAAAAATAAAACATTTGAAAACGGTCCATTTTCCACATTTCTGAAGCATGTCGTAATGGGGAGGTGTTATCTCTTTTGTCGAAAATCAGCCATTTTTGCTTGAACATTAAATGCCTCCAAATGGTATTTAATTAACTTCCCGGGGTGAAGAAACCCTTTTTGAGAACTCGGAGTGAGTAAATTGGCCATTTTCATGCACTTTTAACCATTCCATAAATCTTGTGTTTAGGGCCCCTGGAAGCATGAAAATCACTTTAAACATGCTAATTTTAGCTCTAACACTGATGATCAACCTACAAATGTGAACTGACGTTCAAAAATAAAACATTTGAAAACGGACCATTTTCCACATTTCTGAAGCATGACGAAATGGGGGGGTGTTATCTCTTTTGTCGAAAATCAGCCGTTTCTGCTTGAACATTAAATGCCTCCAAATGGTATTTAATTAACTTCCCGGGGTGAAGAAACCCTTTTTGAGAACTCAGAGTGAGTAAATTGGCCATTTTCATGCACTTTTAACCATTCCATAAATCTTGTGTTTAGGGCCCCTGGAAGCATGAAAATCACTTTAAACATGCTAATTTTAGCTCTAACACTGATGATCAACCTTCAAAATGTGATCTGACGTTCAAAAATAAAACATTTGAAAAGGGACCATTTTCCACATTTCTGAAGCATGACGTAATGGGGGGGTGTTATCTCTTTTGTCGAAAATCAGCCGTTTTTGCTTGAACATTAAATGCCTCCAAATGGTATTTAATTAACTTCCCGGGGTGAAGAAACCCTTTTTGAGAACTCAGAGTGAGTAAATTGGCCATTTTCATGCACTTTTAACCATTCCATAAATTTTGTGTTTAGGGCCCCTGGAAGCATGAAAATCACTTTAAACATGCTAATTTTAGCTCTAACACTGATGATCCACCTACAAATGTGAACTGACGTTCAAAAATAAAACATTCGAAAACGGACCATTCTCCACATTTCTGAAGCATGACGTAATGGGGGGGGTGTTATCTCTTTTGTCGAAAATCAGCCGTTTTTGCTTGAACATTAAATGCCTCCAAATGGTATTTAATTCACTTCCCGAGCCCCTGGAAGCATGAAAATCACTTTAAACATGCTAATTTTAGCTCTAACACTGATGATCCACATACAAATGTGAACTGACGTTCAAAAATAAAACATTTGAAAATGGACCATTTTCCACATTTCTGAAGCATGACGTAATGGGGGGATGTTATCTCTTTTGTCGAAAATCAGCCGTTTTTGCTTGAACATTAAATGGCTCCAAATGGTATTTAATTAACTTCCCGGGGTGAAGAAACCCTTTTTGAGAACTCAGAGTGAGTAAATTGGCCATTTTCATGCACTTTTAACCATTCCATAAATTTTGTGTTTAGGGCCCCTGGAAGTATGAAAATCACTTTAAACATGCTAATTTTAGCTCTAACACTGATGATCCACCTATAAATGTGAACTGATGTTCAAAAATAAAACATTCGAAAACGGACCATTCTCCACATTTTTGAAGCATGACGTAATGGGGGGGTGTTATCTCTTTTGTCGAAAATCAGCCGTTTTTGCTTGAACATTAAATGCCTCCAAATGGTATTTAATTAACTTCCCGGGGTGAAGAAACCCTTTTTGAGAACTCAGAGTGAGTAAATTGGCCATTTTCATGCACTTTTAACCATTCCATAAATCTTGTGTTTAGGGCCCCTGGAAGCATGAAAATCACTTTAAACATGCTAATTTTAGCTCTAACACTGATGATCCACCTACAAATGTGAACTGACGTTCAAAAATAAAACATTTGAAAACGGACCATTTTCCACATTTCTGAAGCATGACGTAATGGGGGGATGTTATCTCTTTTGTCGAAAATCAGCCGTTTTTGCTTGAACATTAAATGCCTCCAAATGGTATTTAATTCACTTCCCGAGCCCCTGGAAGCATGAAAATCACTTTAAACATGCTAATTTTAGCTCTAACACTGATGATCCACATACAAATGTGAACTGACGTTCAAAAATAAAACATTTGAAAACGGACCATTTTCCACATTTCTGAAGCATGACGTAATGGGGGGGTGTTATCTTTTTGTCGAAAATCAGCCGTTTTTGCTTGAACATTAAATGCCTCCAAATGGTATTTAATTAACTTCCCGGGGTGAAGAAACCCTTTTTGAGAACTCAGAGTGAGTAAATTGGCCATTTTCATGCACTTTTAACCATTCTATAAATCTTGTGTTTAGGGCCCCTGGAAGCATGAAAATCACTTTAAACATGCTAATTTTAGCTCTAACACTGATGATCAACCTACAAATGTGATCTGACGTTCAAAAATAAAACATTTGAAAAGGGACCATTTTCCACATTTCTGAAGCATGACGTAATGGGGGGGTGTTATCTCTTTTGTCGAAAATCAGCAGTTTTTGCTTGAACATTAAATGCCTCCAAATGGTATTTAATTAACTTCCCGGAGTGAAGAAACCCTTTTTGAGAACTCAGAGTGAGTAAATTGGCCATTTTCATGCACTTTTAACCATTCCATAAATCTTGTGTTTAGGGCCCCTGGAAGCATGAAAATCACTTTAAACATGCTAATTTTAGCTCTAACACTGATGATCCACCTACAAATGTGAACTGACGTTCAAAAATAAAACATTTGAAAACGGACCATTTTCCACATTTCTGAAGCATGACGTAATGGGGGGGTGTTATCTCTTTTGTCGAAAATCAGCTGTTTTTGCTTGAACATTAAATGCCTCCAAATGGTATTTAATTAACTTCCCGGGGTGAAGAATTCCTTTTTGAGAACTCAGAGTGAGTAAATTGGCCATTTTAATGCACTTTTAACCATTCCATAAATCTTGTGTTTAGGGCCCCTGGAAGGATGAAAATCACTTTAAACATGCTAATTTTAGCTCTAACACTGATGATCCACCTACAAATGTGAACTGACGTTCAAAAATAAAACATTCGAAAACGGACCATTCTCCACATTTCTGAAGCATGACGTAATGGGGGGGTGTTATCTCTTTTGTCGAAAATCAGCCGTTTTTGCTTGAACATTAAATGCCTCCAAATGGTATTTAATTCACTTCCTGAGCCCCTGGACGCATGAAAATCACTTTAAACATGCTAATTTTAGCTCTAACACTGATGATCCACGTACAAATGTGAACTGACGTTCAAAAATAAAACATTTGAAAACGGTCCATTTTCCACATTTCTGAAGCATGTCGTAATGGGGGGGTGTTATCTCTTTTGTCGAAAATCAGCCATTTTTGCTTGAACATTAAATGCCTCCAAATGGTATTTAATTAACTTCCTGGGGTGAAGAAACCCTTTTTGAGAACTCAGAGTGAGTAAATTGGCCATTTTCATGCACTTTTAACCATTCCATAAATCTTGTGTTTAGGGCCCCTGGAAGCATGAAAATCACTTTAAACATGCTAATTTTAGCTCTAACACTGATGATCAACCTACAAATGTGAACTGACGTTCAAAAATAAAACATTTGAAAACGGACCATTTTCCACATTTCTGAAGAATGACGAAATGGGGGGGTGTTATCTCTTTTGTCGAAAATCAGCTGTTTTTGCTAGAACATTAAATGCCTCCAAATGGTATTTAATTAACTTCCCGGGGTGAAGAAACCCTTTTTGAGAACTCAGAGTGAGTAAATTGGCCATTTTCATGCACTTTTAACCATTCCATAAATTTTGTGTTTAGGGCCCCTGGAAGCATGAAAATCACTTTAAACATGCTAATTTTAGCTCTAACACTGATGATCCACCTACAAATGTGAACTGACGTTCAAAAGTAAAACATTCGAAAACGGACCATTCTCCACATTTCTGAAGCATGACGTAATGGGGGGGTGGTATCTCTTTTGTCGAAAATCAGCCGTTTTTGCTTGAACATTAAATGCCTCCAAATGGTATTTAATTCACTTCCCGAGCCCCTGGAAGCATGAAAATCACTTTAAACATGCTAATTTTAGCTCTAACACTGATGATCCACATACAAATGTGAACTGACGTTCAAAAATAAAACATTTGAAAACGGACCATTTTCCACATTTCTGAAGCATGACGTAATGGGGGGGTGTTATCTCTTTTGTCGAAAATCAGCCGTTTTTGCTTGAACATTAAATGCCTCCAAATGGTATTCAATTAACTTCCCGGGGTGAAGAATTCCTTCTTGAGAACTCAGAGCGAGTAAATTGGCCATTTTCATGCACTTTTAACCATTCCATAAATCTTGTGTTTAGGGCCCCTGGAAGCATGAAAATCACTTTAAACATGCTAATTTTAGCTCTAACACTGATGATCCACCTACAAATGTGAACTGACGTTCAAAAATAAAACATTCGAAAACGGACCATTCTCCACATTTCTGAAGCATGACGTAATGGGGGGGTGTTATCTCTTTTGTCGAAAATCAGCCGTTTTTGCTTGAACATTAAATGCCTCCAAATGGTATTTAATTCACTTCCCGAGCCCCTGGACGCATGAAAATCACTTTAAACATGCTAATTTTAGCTCTAACACTGATGATCCACGTACAAATGTGAACTGACGTTCAAAAATAAAACATTTGAAAACGGTCCATTTTCCACATTTCTGAAGCATGTCGTAATGGGGGGGTGTTATCTCTTTTGTCGAAAATCAGCCATTTTTGCTTGAACATTAAATGCCTCCAAATGGTATTTAATTAACTTCCCGGGGTGAAGAAACCCTTTTTGAGAACTCGTAGTGAGTAAATTGGCCATTTTCATGCACTTTTAACCATTCCATAAATCTTGTGTTTAGGGCCCCTGGAAGCATGAAAATCACTTTAAACATGCTAATTTTAGCTCTAACACTGATGATCAACCTACAAATGTGAACTGACGTTCAAAAATAAAACATTTGAAAACGGACCATTTTCCACATTTCTGAAGCATGACGAAATGGGGGGGTGTTATCTCTTTTGTCGAAAATCAGCCGTTTTTGCTTGAACATTAAATGCCTCCAAATGGTATTTAATTAACTTCCCGGGGTGAAGAAACCCTTTTTGAGAACTCAGAGTGAGTAAATTGGCCATTTTCATGCACTTTTAACCATTCCATAAATCTTGTGTTTAGGGCCCCTGGAAGCATGAAAATCACTTTAAACATGCTAATTTTAGCTCTAACACTGATGATCAACCTTCAAATGTGATCTGACGTTCAAAAATAAAACATTTGAAAAGGGACCATTTTCCACATTTCTGAAGCATGACGTAATGGGGGGGTGTTATCTCTTTTGTCGAAAATCAGCCGTTTTTGCTTGAACATTAAATGCCTCCAAATGGTATTTAATTAACTTCCCGGGGTGAAGAATTCCTTTTTGAGAACTCAGAGTGAGTAAATTGGCCATTTTCATGCACTTTTAACCATTCCATAAATCTTGTGTTTAGGGCCCCTGGAAGCATGAAAATCACTTTAAACATGCTAATTTTAGCTCTAACACTGATGATCCACCTACAAATGTGAACTGACGTTCAAAAATAAAACATTCGAAAACGGACCATTCTCCACATTTCTGAAGCATGACGTAATGGGGGGGTGTTATCTCTTTTGTCGAAAATCAGCCGTTTTTGCTTGAACATTAAATGCCTCCAAATGGTATTTAATTCACTTCCCGAGCCCCGGGACGCATGAAAATCACTTTAAACATGCTAATTTTAGCTCTAACACTGATGATCCACGTACAAATGTGAACTGACGTTCAAAAATAAAACATTTGAAAACGGTCCATTTTCCACATTTCTGAAGCATGTCGTAATGGGGGGGTGTTATCTCTTTTGTCGAAAATCAGCCATTTTTGCTTGAACATTAAATGCCTCCAAATGGTATTTAATTAACTTCCTGGGGTGAAGAAACCCTTTTTGAGAACTCAGAGTGAGTAAATTGGCCATTTTCATGCACTTTTAACCATTCCATAAATCTTGTGTTTAGGGCCCCTGGAAGCATGAAAATCACTTTAAACATGCTAATTTTAGCTCTAACACTGATGATCAACCTACAAATGTGAACTGACGTTCAAAAATAAAACATTTGAAAACGGACCATTTTCCACATTTCTGAAGCATGACGAAATGGGGGGGGTGTTATCTCTTTTGTCGAAAATCAGCTGTTTTTGCTTGAACATTAAATGCCTCCAAATGGTATTTAATTAACTTCCCGGGGTGAAGAAACCCTTTTTGAGTACTCAGAGTGAGTAAATTGTCCATTTTCATGCACTTTTAACCATTCCATAAATCTTGTGTTTAGGGCCCCTGGCAGCATGAAAATCACTTTAAACATGCTAATTTTAGCTCTAACACTGATGATCCACCTACAAATGTGAACTGACGTTCAAAAATGAAACATTCGAAAACGGACCATTCTCCACATTTCTGAAGCATGACGTAATGGGGGGGTGTTATCTCTTTTGTCGAAAATCAGCCGTTTTTGCTTGAACATTAAATGCCTCCAAATGGTATTTAATTAACTTCCCGGGGTCAAGAAACCCTTTTTGAGAACTCAGAGTGAGTAAATTGGCCATTTTCATGCACTTTTAACCATTCCATAAATCTTGTGTTTAGGGCCCCTGGAAGCATGAAAATCACTTTAAACATGCTAATTTTAGCTCTAACACTGATGATCCACCTACAAATGTGAACTGACGTTCAAAAATAAAACATTTGAAAACGGACCATTTTCCACATTTCTGAAGCATGACGTAATGGGGGGATGTTATCTCTTTTGTCGAAAATCAGCCGTTTTTGCTTGAACATTAAATGGCTCCAAATGGTATTTAATTAACTTCCCGGGGTGAAGAAACCCTTTTTGAGAACTCAGAGTGAGTAAATTGGCCATTTTCATGCACTTTTAACCATTCCATAAATTTTGTGTTTAGGGCCCCTGGAAGTATGAAAATCACTTTAAACATGCTAATTTTAGCTCTAACACTGATGATCCACCTATAAATGTGAACTGATGTTCAAAAATAAAACATTCGAAAACGGACCATTCTCCACATTTTTGAAGCATGACGTAATGGGGGGGTGTTATCTCTTTTGTCGAAAATCAGCCGTTTTTGCTTGAACATTAAATGCCTCCAAATGGTATTTAATTAACTTCCCGGGGTGAAGAAACCCTTTTTGAGAACTCAGAGTGAGTAAATTGGCCATTTTCATGCACTTTTAACCATTCCATAAATCTTGTGTTTAGGGCCCCTGGAAGCATGAAAATCACTTTAAACATGCTAATTTTAGCTCTAACACTGATGATCCACCTACAAATGTGAACTGACGTTCAAAAATAAAACATTTGAAAACGGACCATTTTCCACATTTCTGAAGCATGACGTAATGGGGGGATGTTATCTCTTTTGTCGAAAATCAGCCGTTTTTGCTTGAACATTAAATGCCTCCAAATGGTATTTAATTAACTTCCCGGGGTGAAGAAACCCTTTTTGAGAACTCAGAGTGAGTAAATTGGCCATTTTCATGCACTTTTAACCATTCCATAAATTTTGTGTTTAGGGCCCCTGGAAGCATGAAAATCACTTTAAACATGCTAATTTTAGCTCTAACACTGATGATCCACCTACAAATGTGAACTGACGTTCAAAAATAAAACATTCGAAAACGGACCATTCTCCACATTTCTGAAGCATGACGTAATGGGGGGGTGTTATCTCTTTTGTCGAAAATCAGCCGTTTTTGCTTGAACATTAAATGCCTCCAAATGGTATTTAATTCACTTCCCGAGCCCCTGGAAGCATGAAAATCACTTTAAACATGCTAATTTTAGCTCTAACACTGATGATCCACATACAAATGTGAACTGACGTTCAAAAATAAAACATTTGAAAACGGACCATTTTCCACATTTCTGAAGCATGACGTAATGGGGGGATGTTATCTCTTTTGTCGAAAATCAGCCGTTTTTGCTTGAACATTAAATGGCTCCAAATGGTATTTAATTAACTTCCCGGGGTGAAGAAACCCTTTTTGAGAACTCAGAGTGAGTAAATTGGCCATTTTCATGCACTTTTAACCATTCCATAAATCTTGTGTTTAGGGCCCCTGAAAGCATGAAAATCACTTTAAACATGCTAATTTTAGCTCTAACACTGATGATCAACCTACAAATGTGATCTGACGTTCAAAAATAAAACATTTGAAAAGGGACCATTTTCCACATTTCTGAAGCATGACGTAATGGGGGGGTGTTATCTCTTTTGTCGAAAATCAGCCGTTTTTGCTTGAACATTAAATGCCTCCAAATGGTATTTAATTAACTTCCCGGAGTGAAGAAACCCTTTTTGAGAACTCAGAGTGAGTAAATTGGCCATTTTCATGCACTTTTAACCATTCCATAAATCTTGTGTTTAGGGCCCCTGGAAGCATGAAAATCACTTTAAACATGCTAATTTTAGCTCTAACACTGATGATCCACCTACAAATGTGAACTGACGTTCAAAAATAAAACATTTGAAAACGGACCATTTTCCACATTTCTGAAGCATGACGTAATGGGGGGGTGTTATCTCTTTTGTCGAAAATCAGCTGTTTTTGCTTGAACATTAAATGCCTCCAAATGGTATTTAATTAACTTCCCGGGGTGAAGAATTCCTTTTTGAGAACTCAGAGTGAGTAAATTGGCCATTTTCATGCACTTTTAACCATTCCATAAATCTTGTGTTTAGGGCCCCTGGAAGGATGAAAATCACTTTAAACATGCTAATTTTAGCTCTAACACTGATGATCCACCTACAAATGTGAACTGACGTTCAAAAATAAAACATTCGAAAACGGACCATTCTCCACATTTCTGAAGCATGACGTAATGGGGGGGTGTTATCTCTTTTGTCGAAAATCAGCCGTTTTTGCTTGAACATTAAATGCCTCCAAATGGTATTTAATTCACTTCCCGAGCCCCTGGACGCATGAAAATCACTTTAAACATGCTAATTTTAGCTCTAACACTGATGATCCACGTACAAATGTGAACTGACGTTCAAAAATAAAACATTTGAAAACGGTCCATTTTCCACATTTCTGAAGCATGTCGTAATGGGGGGGTGTTATCTCTTTTGTCGAAAATCAGCCATTTTTGCTTGAACATTAAATGCCTCCAAATGGTATTTAATTAACTTCCCGGGGTGAAGAAACCCTTTTTGAGAACTCAGAGTGAGTAAATTGGCCATTTTCATGCACTTTTAACCATTCCATAAATTTTGTGTTTAGGGCCCCTGGAAGCATGAAAATCACTTTAAACATGCTAATTTTAGCTCTAACACTGATGATCCACCTACAAATGTGAACTGACGTTCAAAAATAAAACATTCGAAAACGGACCATTCTCCACATTTCTGAAGCATGACGTAATGGGGGGTGGTATCTCTTTTGTCGAAAATCAGCCGTTTTTGCTTGAACATTAAATGCCTCCAAATGGTATTTAATTCACTTCCCGAGCCCCTGGAAGCATGAAAATCACTTTAAACATGCTAATTTTAGCTCTAACACTGATGATCCACATACAAATGTGAACTGACGTTCAAAAATAAAACATTTGAAAACGGACCATTTTCCACATTTCTGAAGCATGACGTAATGGGGGGGTGTTATCTCTTTTGTCGAAAATCAGCAGTTTTTGCTTGAACATTAAATGCCTCCAAATGGTATTTAATTAACTTCCCGGAGTGAAGAAACCCTTTTTGAGAACTCAGAGTGAGTAAATTGGCCATTTTCATGCACTTTTAACCATTCCATAAATCTTGTGTTTAGGGCCCCTGGAAGCATGAAAATCACTTTAAACATGCTAATTTTAGCTCTAACACTGATGATCCACCTACAAATGTGAACTGACGTTCAAAAATAAAACATTTGAAAACGGACCATTTTCCACATTTCTGAAGCATGACGTAATGGGGGGGTGTTATCTCTTTTGTCGAAAATCAGCCGTTTTTGCTTGAACATTAAATGCCTCCAAATGGTATTTAATTAACTTCCCGGGGTGAAGAATTCCTTCTTGAGAACTCAGAGTGAGTAAATTGGCCATTTTCATGCACTTTTAACCATTCCATAAATCTTGTGTTTAGGGCCCCTGGAAGCATGAAAATCACTTTAAACATGCTAATTTTAGCTCTAACACTGATGATCCACCTACAAATGTGAACTGACGTTCAAAAATAAAACATTCGAAAACGGACCATTCTCCACATTTCTGAAGCATGACGTAATGGGGGGGTGTTATCTCTTTTGTCGAAAATCAGCCGTTTTTGCTTGAACATTAAATGCCTCCAAATGGTATTTAATTCACTTCCCGAGCCCCTGGACGCATTAAAATCACTTTAAACATGCTAATTTTAGCTCTAACACTGATGATCCACGTACAAATGTGAACTGACGTTCAAAAATAAAACATTTGAAAACGGTCCATTTTCCACATTTCTGAAGCATGTCGTAATGGGGGGGTGTTATCTCTTTTGTCGAAAATCAGCCATTTTTGCTTGAACATTAAATGCCTCCAAATGGTATTTAATTAACTTCCCGGGGTGAAGAAACCCTTTTTGAGAACTCGGAGTGAGTAAATTGGCCATTTTCATGCACTTTTAACCATTCCATAAATCTTGTGTTTAGGGCCCCTGGAAGCATGAAAATCACTTTAAACATGCTAATTTTAGCTCTAACACTGATGATCAACCTACAAATGTGAACTGACGTTCAAAAATAAAACATTTGAAAACGGACCATTTTCCACATTTCTGAAGCATGACGAAATGGGGGGGTGTTATCTCTTTTGTCGAAAATCAGCCGTTTTTGCTTGAACATTAAATGCCTCCAAATGGTATTTAATTAACTTCCCGGGGTGAAGAAACCCTTTTTGAGAACTCAGAGTGAGTAAATTGGCCATTTTCATGCACTTTTAACCATTCCATAAATCTTGTGTTTAGGGCCCCTGGAAGCATGAAAATCACTTTAAACATGCTAATTTTAGCTCTAACACTGATGATCAACCTTCAAATGTGATCTGACGTTCAAAAATAAAACATTTGAAAAGGGACCATTTTCCACATTTCTGAAGCATGACGTAATGGGGGGGTGTTATCTCTTTTGTCGAAAATCAGCAGTTTTTGCTTGAACATTAAATGCCTCCAAATGGTATTTAATTAACTTCCCCGAGTGAAGAAACCCTTTTTGAGAACTCAGAGTGAGTAAATTGGCCATTTTTATGCACTTTTAACCATTCCATAAATCTTGTGTTTAGGGCCCCTGGAAGCATGAAAATCACTTTAAACATGCTAATTTTAGCTCTAACACTGATGATCCACCTACAAATGTGAACTGACGTTCAAAAATAAAACATTCGAAAACGGACCATTCTCCACATTTCTGAAGCATGACGTAATGGGGGGGTGGTATCTCTTTTGTCGAAAATCAGCCGTTTTTGCTTGAACATTAAATGCCTCCAAATGGTATTTAATTCACTTCCCGAGCCCCTGGAAGCATGAAAATCACTTTAAACATGCTAATTTTAGCTCTAACACTGATGATCCACATACAAATGTGAACTGACGTTCAAAAATAAAACATTTGAAAACGGACCATTTTCCACATTTCTGAAGCATGACGTAATGGGGGGGTGTTATCTTTTTGTCGAAAATCAGCCGTTTTTGCTTGAACATTAAATGCCTCCAAATGGTATTTAATTAACTTCCCGGGGTGAAGAAACCCTTTTTGAGAACTCAGAGTGAGTAAATTGGCCATTTTCATGCACTTTTAACCATTCCATAAATCTTGTGTTTAGGGCCCCTGGAAGCATGAAAATCACTTTAAACATGCTAATTTTAGCTCTAACACTGATGATCAACCTACAAATGTGATCTGACGTTCAAAAATAAAACATTTGAAAAGGGACCATTTTCCACATTTCTGAAGCATGACGTACTGGGGGGGTGTTATCTCTTTTGTCGAAAATCAGCAGTTTTTGCTTGAACATTAAATGCCTCCAAATGGTATTTAATTAACTTCCCGGAGTGAAGAAACCCATTTTGAGAACTCAGAGTGAGTAAATTGGCCATTTTCATGCACTTTTAACCATTCCATAAATCTTGTGTTTAGGGCCCCTGGAAGCATGAAAATCACTTTAAACATGCTAATTTTAGCTCTAACACTGATGATCCACCTACAAATGTGAACTGACGTTCAAAAATAAAACATTTGAAAACGGACCATTTTCCACATTTCTGAAGCATGACGTAATGGGGGGGTGTTATCTCTTTTGTCGAAAATCAGCCGTTTTTGCTTGAACATTAAATGCCTCCAAATGGTATTTAATTAACTTCCCGGGGTGAAGAATTCCTTTTTGAGAACTCAGAGTGAGTAAATTGGCCATTTTCATGCACTTTTAACCATTCCATAAATCTTGTGTTTAGGGCCCCTGGAAGCATGAAAATCACTTTAAACATGCTAATTTTAGCTCTAACACTGATGATCCACCTACAAATGTGAACTGACGTTCAAAAATAAAACATTCGAAAACGGACCATTCTCCACATTTCTGAAGCATGACGTAATGGGGGGGTGTTATCTCTTTTGTCGAAAATCAGCCGTTTTTGCTTGAACATTAAATGCCTCCAAATGGTATTTAATTCACTTCCCGAGCCCCTGGGCACATGAAAATCACTTTAAACATGCTAATTTTAGCTCTAACACTGATGATCCACGTACAAATGTGAACTGACGTTCAAAAATAAAACATTTGAAAACAGTCCATTTTCCACATTTCTGAAGCATGTCGTAATGGGGGGGTGTTATCTCTTTTGTCGAAAATCAGCCATTTTTTTCTTGAACATTAAATGCCTCCAAATGGTATTTAATTAACTTCCCGGGGTGAAGAAACCCTTTTTGAGAACTCGGAGTGAGTAAATTGGCCATTTTCATGCACTTTTAACCATTCCATAAATCTTGTGTTTAGGGCCCCTGGAAGCATGAAAATCACTTTAAACATGCTAATTTTAGCTCTAACACTGATGATCAACCTACAAATGTGAACTGACGTTCAAAAATAAAACATTTGAAAACGGACCATTTTCCACATTTCTGAAGCATGACGAAATGGGGGGGTGTTATCTCTTTTGTCGAAAATCAGCCGTTTTTGCTTAAACATTAAATGCCTCCAAATGGTATTTAATTAACTTCCCGGGGTGAAGAAACCCCTTTTGAGAACTCGGAGTGAGTAAATTGGCCATTTTCATGCACTTTTAACCATTCCATAAATCTTGTGTTTAGGGCCCCTGGAAGCATGAAAATCACTTTAAACATGCTAATTTTAGCTCTAACACTGATGATCAACCTACAAATGTGATCTGACGTTCAAAAATAAAACATTTGAAAAGGGACCATTTTCCACATTTCTGAAGCATGTTGTAATGGGGGGGTGTTATCTCTTTTGTCGAAAATCAGCCGTTTTTGCTTGAACATTAAATGCCTCCAAATGGTATTTAATTAACTTCCCGGGGTGAAGAAACCCATTTTGAGAACTCAGAGTGAGTAAATTGGCCATTTTCATGCACTTTTAACCATTCCATAAATCTTGTGTTTAGGGCCCCTGGAAGCATGAAAATCACTTTAAACATGCTAATTTTAGCTCTAACACTGATGATCCACCTACAAATGTGAACTGACGTTCAAAAATAAAACATTTGAAAACGGACCATTTTCCACATTTCTGAAGCATGACGTAATGGGGGGGTGTTATCTCTTTTGTCGAAAATCAGCCGTTTTTGCTTGAACATTAAATGCCTCCAAATGGTATTTAATTAACTTCCCGGGGTGAAGAATTCCTTTTTGAGAACTCAGAGTGAGTAAATTGGCCATTTTCATGCACTTTTAACCATTCCATAAATCTTGTGTTTAGGGCCCCTGGAAGCATGAAAATCACTTTAAACATGCTAATTTTAGCTCTAACACTGATGATCCACCTACAAATGTGAACTGACGTTCAAAAATAAAACATTCGAAAACGGACCATTCTCCACATTTCTGAAGCATGACGTAATGGGGGGGTGTTATCTCTTTTGTCGAAAATCAGCCGTTTTTGCTTGAACATTAAATGCCTCCAAATGGTATTTAATTCACTTCCCGAGCCCCTGGGCACATGAAAATCACTTTAAACATGCTAATTTTAGCTCTAACACTGATGATCCACGTACAAATGTGAACTGACGTTCAAAAATAAAACATTTGAAAACGGTCCATTTTCCACATTTCTGAAGCATGTCGTAATGGGGGGGTGTTATCTCTTTTGTCGAAAATCAGCCATTTTTTTCTTGAACATTAAATGCCTCCAAATGGTATTTAATTAACTTCCCGGGGTGAAGAAACCCTTTTTGAGAACTCGGAGTGAGTAAATTGGCCATTTTCATGCACTTTTAACCATTCCATAAATCTTGTGTTTAGGGCCCCTGGAAGCATGAAAATCACTTTAAACATGCTAATTTTAGCTCTAACACTGATGATCAACCTACAAATGTGAACTGACGTTCAAAAATAAAACATTTGAAAACGGACCATTTTCCACATTTCTGAAGCATGACGAAATGGGGGGGTGTTATCTCTTTTGTCGAAAATCAGCCGTTTTTGCTTAAACATTAAATGCCTCCAAATGGTATTTAATTAACTTCCCGGGGTGAAGAAACCCCTTTTGAGAACTCGGAGTGAGTAAATTGGCCATTTTCATGCACTTTTAACCATTCCATAAATCTTGTGTTTAGGGCCCCTGGAAGCATGAAAATCACTTTAAACATGCTAATTTTAGCTCTAACACTGATGATCAACCTACAAATGTGATCTGACGTTCAAAAATAAAACATTTGAAAAGGGACCATTTTCCACATTTCTGAAGCATGTCGTAATGGGGGGGTGTTATCTCTTTTGTCGAAAATCAGCCGTTTTTGCTTGAACATTAAATGCCTCCAAATGGTATTTAATTAACTTCCCGGGGTGAAGAAACCCTTTTTGAGAACTCAGAGTGAGTAAATTGGCCATTTTCATGCACTTTTAACCATTCCATAAATTTTGTGTTTAGGGCCCCTGGAAGCATGAAAATCACTTTAAACATGCTAATTTTAGCTCTAACACTGATGATCCACCTACAAATGTGAACTGACGTTCAAAAATAAAACATTCGAAAACGGACCATTCTCCACATTTCTGAAGCATGACGTAATGGGGGGGTGTTATCTCTTTTGTCGAAAATCAGCCGTTTTTGCTTGAACATTAAATGCCTCCAAATGGTATTTAATTCACTTCCCGAGCCCCTGGAAGCATGAAAATCACTTTAAACATGCTAATTTTAGCTCTAACACTGATGATCCACATACAAATGTGAACTGACGTTCAAAAATAAAACATTTGAAAACGGACCATTTTCCACATTTCTGAAGCATGACGTAATGGGGGGATTTTATCTCTTTTGTCGAAAATCAGCCGTTTTTGCTTGAACATTAAATGGCTCCAAATGGTATTTAATTAACTTCCCGGGGTGAAGAAACCCTTTTTGAGAACTCAGAGTGAGTAAATTGGCCATTTTCATGCACTTTTAACCATTCCATAAATTTTGTGTTTAGGGCCCCTGGAAGTATGAAAATCACTTTAAACATGCTAATTTTAGCTCTAACACTGATGATCCACCTATAAATGTGAACTGATGTTCAAAAATAAAACATTCGAAAACGGACCATTCTCCACATTTTTGAAGCATGACGTAATGGGGGGGTGTTATCTCTTTTGTCGAAAATCAGCCGTTTTTGCTTGAACATTAAATGCCTCCAAATGGTATTTAATTAACTTCCCGGGGTGAAGAAACCCTTTTTGAGAACTCAGAGTGAGTAAATTGGCCATTTTCATGCACTTTTAACCATTCCATAAATCTTGTGTTTAGGGCCCCTGGAAGCATGAAAATCACTTTAAACATGCTAATTTTAGCTCTAACACTGATGATCCACCTACAAATGTGAACTGACGTTCAAAAATAAAACATTTGAAAACGGACCATTTTCCACATTTCTGAAGCATGACGTAATGGGGGGATGTTATCTCTTTTGTCGAAAATCAGCCGTTTTTGCTTGAACATTAAATGCCTCCAAATGGTATTTAATTAACTTCCCGGGGTGAAGAAACCCTTTTTGAGAACTCAGAGTGAGTAAATTGGCCATTTTCATGCACTTTTAACCATTCCATAAATTTTGTGTTTAGGGCCCCTGGAAGCATGAAAATCACTTTAAACATGCTAATTTTAGCTCTAACACTGATGATCCACCTACAAATGTGAACTGACGTTCAAAAATAAAACATTCGAAAACGGACCATTCTCCACATTTCTGAAGCATGACGTAATGGGGGGGTGTTATCTCTTTTGTCGAAAATCAGCCGTTTTTGCTTGAACATTAAATGCCTCCAAATGGTATTTAATTCACTTCCCGAGCCCCTGGAAGCATGAAAATCACTTTAAACATGCTAATTTTAGCTCTAACACTGATGATCCACATACAAATGTGAACTGACGTTCAAAAATAAAACATTTGAAAACGGACCATTTTCCACATTTCTGAAGCATGACGTAATGGGGGGGTGTTATCTTTTTGTCGAAAATCAGCCGTTTTTGCTTGAACATTAAATGCCTCCAAATGGTATTTAATTAACTTCCCGGGGTGAAGAAACCCTTTTTGAGAACTCAGAGTGAGTAAATTGGCCATTTTCATGCACTTTTAACCATTCTATAAATCTTGTGTTTAGGGCCCCTGGAAGCATGAAAATCACTTTAAACATGCTAATTTTAGCTCTAACACTGATGATCAACCTACAAATGTGATCTGACGTTCAAAAATAAAACATTTGAAAAGGGACCATTTTCCACATTTCTGAAGCATGACGTAATGGGGGGGTGTTATCTCTTTTGTCGAAAATCAGCAGTTTTTGCTTGAACATTAAATGCCTCCAAATGGTATTTAATTAACTTCCCGGAGTGAAGAAACCCTTTTTGAGAACTCAGAGTGAGTAAATTGGCCATTTTCATGCACTTTTAACCATTCCATAAATCTTGTGTTTAGGGCCCCTGGAAGCATGAAAATCACTTTAAACATGCTAATTTTAGCTCTAACACTGATGATCCACCTACAAATGTGAACTGACGTTCAAAAATAAAACATTTGAAAACGGACCATTTTCCACATTTCTGAAGCATGACGTAATGGGGGGGTGTTATCTCTTTTGTCGAAAATCAGCTGTTTTTGCTTGAACATTAAATGCCTCCAAATGGTATTTAATTAACTTCCCGGGGTGAAGAATTCCTTTTTGAGAACTCAGAGTGAGTAAATTGGCCATTTTCATGCACTTTTAACCATTCCATAAATCTTGTGTTTAGGGCCCCTGGAAGGATGAAAATCACTTTAAACATGCTAATTTTAGCTCTAACACTGATGATCCACCTACAAATGTGAACTGACGTTCAAAAATAAAACATTCGAAAACGGACCATTCTCCACATTTCTGAAGCATGACGTAATGGGGGGGTGTTATCTCTTTTGTCGAAAATCAGCCGTTTTTGCTTGAACATTAAATGCCTCCAAATGGTATTTAATTCACTTCCTGAGCCCCTGGACGCATGAAAATCACTTTAAACATGCTAATTTTAGCTCTAACACTGATGATCCACGTACAAATGTGAACTGACGTTCAAAAATAAAACATTTGAAAACGGTCCATTTTCCACATTTCTGAAGCATGTCGTAATGGGGGGGTGTTATCTCTTTTGTCGAAAATCAGCCATTTTTGCTTGAACATTAAATGCCTCCAAATGGTATTTAATTAACTTCCTGGGGTGAAGAAACCCTTTTTGAGAACTCAGAGTGAGTAAATTGGCCATTTTCATGCACTTTTAACCATTCCATAAATCTTGTGTTTAGGGCCCCTGGAAGCATGAAAATCACTTTAAACATGCTAATTTTAGCTCTAACACTGATGATCAACCTACAAATGTGAACTGATGTTCAAAAATAAAACATTTGAAAACGGACCATTTTCCACATTTCTGAAGAATGACGAAATGGGGGGGGTGTTATCTCTTTTGTCGAAAATCAGCTGTTTTTGCTTGAACATTAAATGCCTCCAAATGGTATTTAATTAACTTCCCGGGGTGAAGAAACCCTTTTTGAGAACTCAGAGTGAGTAAATTGGCCATTTTCATGCACTTTTAACCATTCCATAAATTTTGTGTTTAGGGCCCCTGGAAGCATGAAAATCACTTTAAACATGCTAATTTTAGCTCTAACACTGATGATCCACCTACAAATGTGAACTGACGTTCAAAAGTAAAACATTCGAAAACGGACCATTCTCCACATTTCTGAAGCATGACGTAATGGGGGGGTGGTATCTCTTTTGTCGAAAATCAGCCGTTTTTGCTTGAACATTAAATGCCTCCAAATGGTATTTAATTCACTTCCCGAGCCCCTGGAAGCATGAAAATCACTTTAAACATGCTAATTTTAGCTCTAACACTGATGATCCACATACAAATGTGAACTGACGTTCAAAAATAAAACATTTGAAAACGGACCATTTTCCACATTTCTGAAGCATGACGTAATGGGGGGGTGTTATCTCTTTTGTCGAAAATCAGCAGTTTTTGCTTGAACATTAAATGCCTCCAAATGGTATTTAATTAACTTCCCGGAGTGAAGAAACCCTTTTTGAGAACTCAGAGTGAGTAAATTGGCCATTTTCATGCACTTTTAACCATTCCATAAATCTTGTGTTTAGGGCCCCTGGAAGCATGAAAATCACTTTAAACATGCTAATTTTAGCTCTAACACTGATGATCCACCTACAAATGTGAACTGACGTTCAAAAATAAAACATTTGAAAACGGACCATTTTCCACATTTCTGAAGCATGACGTAATGGGGGGGTGTTATCTCTTTTGTCGAAAATCAGCCGTTTTTGCTTGAACATTAAATGCCTCCAAATGGTATTTAATTAACTTCCCGGGGTGAAGAATTCCTTCTTGAGAACTCAGAGTGAGTAAATTGGCCATTTTCAGGCACTTTTAACCATTCCATAAATCTTGTGTTTAGGGCCCCTGGAAGCATGAAAATCACTTTAAACATGCTAATTTTAGCTCTAACACTGATGATCCACCTACAAATGTGAACTGACGTTCAAAAATAAAACATTCGAAAACGGACCATTCTCCACATTTCTGAAGCATGACGTAATGGGGGGGTGTTATCTCTTTTGTCGAAAATCAGCCGTTTTTGCTTGAACATTAAATGCCTCCAAATGGTATTTAATTCACTTCCCGAGCCCCTGGACGCATGAAAATCACTTTAAACATGCTAATTTTAGCTCTAACACTGATGATCCACGTACAAATGTGAACTGACGTTCAAAAATAAAACATTTGAAAACGGTCCATTTTCCACATTTCTGAAGCATGTCGTAATGGGGGGGTGTTATCTCTTTTGTCGAAAATCAGCCATTTTTGCTTGAACATTAAATGCCTCCAAATGGTATTTAATTAACTTCCCGGGGTGAAGAAACCCTTTTTGAGAACTCGGAGTGAGTAAATTGGCCATTTTCATGCACTTTTAACCATTCCATAAATCTTGTGTTAAGGGCCCCTGGAAGCATGAAAATCACTTTAAACATGCTAATTTTAGCTCTAACACTGATGATCAACCTACAAATGTGAACTGACGTTCAAAAATAAAACATTTGAAAACGGACCATTTTCCACATTTCTGAAGCATGACGAAATGGGGGGGTGTTATCTCTTTTGTCGAAAATCAGCCGTTTTTGCTTGAACATTAAATGCCTCCAAATGGTATTTAATTAACTTCCCGGGGTGAAGAAACCCTTTTTGAGAACTCAGAGTGAGTAAATTGGCCATTTTCATGCACTTTTAACCATTCCATAAATCTTGTGTTTAGGGCCCCTGGAAGCATGAAAATCACTTTAAACATGCTAATTTTAGCTCTAACACTGATGATCAACCTTCAAATGTGATCTGACGTTCAAAAATAAAAAATTTGAAAAGGGACCATTTTCCACATTTCTGAAGCATGACGTAATGGGGGGGTGTTATCTCTTTTGTCGAAAATCAGCCGTTTTTGCTTGAACATTAAATGCCTCCAAATGGTATTTAATTAACTTCCCCGGGTGAAGAATTCCTTTTTGAGAACTCAGAGTGAGTAAATTGGCCATTTTCATGCACTTTTAACCATTCCATAAATCTTGTGTTTAGGGCCCCTGGAAGCATGAAAATCACTTTAAACATGCTAATTTTAGCTCTAACACTGATGATCCACCTACAAATGTGAACTGACGTTCAAAAATAAAACATTCGAAAACGGACCATTCTCCACATTTCTGAAGCATGACGTAATGGGGGGGTGTTATCTCTTTTGTCGAAAATCAGCCGTTTTTGCTTGAACATTAAATGCCTCCAAATGGTATTTAATTCACTTCCCGAGCACCTGGGCACATGAAAATCACTTTAAACATGCTAATTTTAGCTCTAACACTGATGATCCACGTACAAATGTGAACTGACGTTCAAAAATAAAACATTTGAAAACGGTCCATTTTCCACATTTCTGAAGCATGTCGTAATGGGGGGGTGTTATCTCTTTTGTCGAAAATCAGCCATTTTTTTCTTGAACATTAAATGCCTCCAAATGGTATTTAATTAACTTCCCGGGGTGAAGAAACCCTTTTTGAGAACTCAGAGTGAGTAAATTGGCCATTTTCATGCACTTTTAACCATTCCATAAATCTTGTGTTTAGGGCCCCTGGAAGCATGAAAATCACTTTAAACATGCTAATTTTAGCTCTAACACTGATGATCAACCTACAAATGTGATCTGAAGTTCAAAAATAAAACATTTGAAAAGGGACCATTTTCCACATTTCTGAAGCATGACGTACTGGGGGGGTGTTATCTCTTTTGTCGAAAATCAGCAGTTTTTGCTTGAACATTAAATGCCTCCAAATGGTATTTAATTAACTTCCCGGAGTGAAGAAACCCATTTTGAGAACTCAGAGTGAGTAAATTGGCCATTTTCATGCACTTTTAACCATTCCATAAATCTTGTGTTTAGGGCCCCTGGGAAGCATGAAAATCACTTTAACATGCTAATTTTAGCTCTAACACTGATGATCAACCTACAAATGTGATCTGACGTTCAAAAATAAAACATTTGAAAAGGGACCATTTTCCACATTTCTGAAGCATGACGTAATGGGGGGGTGTTATCTCTTTTGTCGAAAATCAGCCGTTTTTGCTTGAACATTAAATGCCTCCAAATGGTATTTAATTAACTTCCCGGGGTGAAGAAACCCTTTTTGAGAACTCAGAGTGAGTAAATTGGCCATTTTCATGCACTTTTAACCATTCCATAAATTTTGTGTTTAGGGCCCCTGGAAGCATGAAAATCACTTTAAACATGCTAATTTTAGCTCTAACACTGATGATCCACCTACAAATGTGAACTGACGTTCAAAAATAAAACATTCGAAAACGGACCATTCTCCACATTTCTGAAGCATGACGTAATGGGGGGTGTTATCTCTTTTGTCGAAAATCAGCCGTTTTTTGCTTGAACATTAAATGCCTCCAAATGGTATTTAATTCACTTCCCGAGCCCCTGGAAGCATGAAAAATCACTTTAAACATGCTAATTTTTAGCCTAACACTGATGATCCACATACAAATGTGAACTGAACGTTCAAAAATAAAACATTTGAAAACGGACCATTTTCCACATTTCTGAAGCATGACGTAATGGGGGGGGTGTTATCTTTTTGTCGAAAATCAGCCGTTTTTGCTTGAACATTAAATGCCCCCAAATGGTATTTAATTAACTTCCCGGGGTGAAGAAACCCCTTTTTGAGAACTCAGAGTGAGTAAATTGGCCATTTTCATGCACTTTTAACCATTCCATAAATCTTGTGTTTAGGGCCCCTGGAAGCATGAAAATCACTTTAAACATGCTAATTTTAGCTCTAACACTGATGATCAACCTACAAATGTGATCTGACGTTCAAAAATAAAACATTTGAAAAGGGACCATTTTCCACATTTCTGAAGCATGACGTAATGGGGGGGTGTTATCTCTTTTGTCGAAAATCAGCAGTTTTTGCTTGAACATTAAATGCCTCCAAATGGTATTTAATTAACTTCCCGGAGTGAAGAAACCCTTTTTTGAGAACTCAGAGTGAGTAAATTGGCCATTTTCATGCACTTTTAACCATTCCATAAATCTTGTGTTTAGGGCCCCTGGAAGCATGAAAATCACTTTAAACATGCTAATTTTAGCTCTAACACTGATGATCCACCTACAAATGTGAACTGACGTTCAAAAATAAAACATTTGAAAACGGACCATTTTCCCACATTTCTGAAGCATGACGTAATGGGGGGGTGTTATCTCTTTTGTCGAAAATCAGCTGTTTTTGCTTGAACATTAAATGCCTCCAAATGGTATTTAATTAACTTCCCGGGGTGAAGAATTCCTTTTTGAGAACTCAGAGTGAGTAAATTGGCCATTTTCATGCACTTTTAACCATTCCATAAATCTTGTGTTTAGGGCCCCTGGAAGGATGAAAATCACTTTAAACATGCTAATTTTAGCTCTAACACTGATGATCCACCTACAAATGTGAACTGACGTTCAAAAATAAAACATTCGAAAACGGACCATTCTCCACATTTCTGAAGCATGACGTAATGGGGGGGTGTTATCTCTTTTGTCGAAAATCAGCCGTTTTTGCTTGAACAGTTAAATGCCTCCAAATGGTATTTAATTCACTTCCTGAGCCCCTGGACGCATGAAAATCACTTTAAACATGCTAATTTTAGCTCTAACACTGATGATCCACGTACAAATGTGAACTGACGTTCAAAAATAAACATTTGAAAACGGTCCATTTTCCACATTTCTGAAGCATGTCGTAATGGGGGGGTGTTTA